>NC_056527.1:61845899-61859044 GCF_019175285.1 Sceloporus undulatus | reverse complement strand
CTGCACCAAAGCCATGCTCCAGTCCTTAGGACTGGAGCGTGTCTTTCGGACTTGAAATAGCTTTATTTTGGCATGTCTGTATGGGGCCATTCTTATGTTGAACCATTTCTGTAAGTCTGGTGATAAATTTGTGAGACCATCCATTTTTATGAAAGAAAAGGGATGATTGTAGGTTTATACATTTGGTCAGTTGAAAAGAGAAGACATGAAAAGACATGAGGGCTGCATCCGAGCTCCACTGCATAGCATCCTGCCTCTGTTTGACCCCTATACTGCCCCATGCACCTGTTTTAATCCAAACTGAAATCAGTTTGGAAAGCCACATAGGATCCCCATAATGAAGTCACAAGGGGGTGTTTCCACTGTGTGCACATATTCTCCATGTCAGTTTATGTCTGTCACACAATTGCAGCAGCTGCAGGGTTTGTTGTTGTTGCTGCTGCCCCTGTTCATATGTGTATTTGCATAATCAAATAGTATTTCTCTGCTTTCTCTGCATTCTCACTATCTACCTGCACTTGGATTGGTTTGGGTGCATGCCTCTGTGGTTACCTCAGCCCTCAGATGTGTTGCCTCTGCCCCTCTAAACTTCTACCTCATTTTTTAAAATGTTATTCTCAAGAAAGTGGGTGAAGGATTTATGGCATATTGCAAAGAAGGAAAGCAACGTGGCTCTCATTTTCTGAAGCAAAACCAAACATTCAATTATAGATAGTTGTACCAAACAAAGGATTATTGCCAGAGTTATGCACACACCTCCTGCATCAAGGATTCTTGGGCCTCTACTTCCCATGATAGCTCCTGAACCCCTGAAAAAGTATCATGACAAATGACTGGAACAGAGGCAACTTGCTATGGCACAACATAACAAAAAGCATGACTACAGTGGCCACCTGCTGCCAGAAATCATTATAACCTGACAACATACACAATAGCAAAATGGGCAGCATTTTCAACAGGGAATATATGCACTTACCCTACTATGTGCAGTATCCATCTGGGGAAAAGGCTATCTTCAGAAAAATTCCATATCTAATTTAGCTGACAAATACCATACTGAATTCAGTAGTGCTTACCCCCTGGAAAATGTTTAGTACTGTTTGCCATATCGCCCTATACGAAAGGACATCTAAAGACAAGCAAAGATTCAAAGATTCACAAATTTCCAATGTGCAAAGAAGAGGGGGAAACTGAAAAATGGTACTGAGCCTTCCACGCTTTGCAGGAAAACAAGAGCATTGTCTCTGTGCCACCCACCCACCAACCGCTCACAACTCGCCAACATGAGCCCACCTTCCCCCCTACACTCCCATCCCCGATTCCATTCCATACCAATTCCAGCGTCAAACTACAATGTTTAAAAAGCAGTTCTTTCCCACCAACAGGAGAGTAAACTGGATATTTTTTTAATTGCTTTAAAGCCTTCAGGAATCAAAAAGAAGAGTTTTGGATTTGAAACAAGAAGAAAATTGTGTGTTCCAACAGGACTAAGATCAAGGTAGCACTGCATTATTTCGCCTGTGTAGATTCAGTCTAGGAATGGTTGCCCTTTTCAATATTGCTGTCTACATATAATTTACCTTCTGTTGTCTATGGAAATATCTAGGATTACAACACTTTCATGTATATGGATATAGAAAAGTGTTGTAATCCTAGATATTTCCATGGAACAGCAGAAGGGCCATATGGGCTATGAACTCTGAACGTGTCAGTCACTCCTGTTGTTTTGTGTGCAAGGTCTTATCCTCAAAGAAATTTAAATTAGTAAGTGTGATTTACAAATATTTCTTGGAAAACTGCATATCTGATGGAATGATTCTTTAAGGAAGTGGAATAAAGAGTATGATTGCCCCATGCAAACCAACTAATGAAAAATTGTCCTAGCTTCAAAATGTAAAAATCTCTTTAGAATTAAAAACTATATATGGTTCTGCAAAATAAATAAATAAATGGATATATCACATCCATTTGAAAACCACCATCTCTTCTGAGAAAGAAACAGGCTGCTTCAGTGGAGTTATGGTAATGTGGTGCAGATAATGCTTTCTTGCTGTATTTGATGTATGCCAAGTCATCCCTTCTTCCTGCTGTATATATTCCAATGTATTCATTTTGTACTAGAAAATTATTTTATATCTGTAGATGTATAGACTTTAATATTTGTTGTCTATTTTTACACTGTATTCTTGTGACATGGAGCTTAACTCATGGTCCATGGATCCTGTGTACTCCCACTGTAGCTAAAAGGCCCAGACTCCAAAGCTGGAGAAACAAATATTCATCATACATGAATCAATGATCAGAAGACTCTACTGCTTTATCCATAATGAATGTTGTATGCTACAGAAGTCAATTCCAAGTAAATATCTTTTGGACCATATGATTAGCTTATATAAATGTTAATGCCTACTCCAAATTCATTTCTTATCTATTGCCCCCACTTTTTTACTTTATCCTATTTCTGTGCTCTTATATTTTAAAAATTCAATAAAAATAAATATACAATCAGGTTTTTTTAAAGATAGGCTTAGGCCTGACAGAAGATCCGATTTTGACACTGAAACCAAGGAAACTATCCCACAGACAATTGTGAGGACATGCACACCCCTTAATTCACTACCCATATTTCTAGTGAGATTGTAGGAAGGGCTTAACACGAAACATGAAATTGCAAATGAGCAAGGCCTGAAAAGTTACTTTTTTTCAGTGGCACACCCAGTATACTTGACCTGGTGCAGATTATTTTTTTAATCCCTCTTCTTTTTAACAGCTTTTTCAAAGTCTGACGAAGCTGCTGGGAGAATGGGAAATGACTTATTTCCCACCCTGAATCCCATTTTGGGACAAAGGCAGGATATAAGTCCAATAAACAAATAAATAATATATTTCCTGACCAGCCAGCAGAGCTGCCATGGAAGTTAGCTCCTTTCCACCAGTGACTGCTGCTGGGACTGGGCTGCCGCTATCACCCAACGCTTTTCCACTACTGGAGTTCCAGTTTGGTTTTTTTAGTAGATTGTTCACAATGGCAGCCACTAATCCAGCATGGCTAAGATTAGTACAAACAACTGTTTATAATGATGGTTCATAGTCAAAGAAACTAAAAGGAAGATATGTAATGCTCCCCACTTGCAGAAGTATTATATATGGCATTCCAAATGTGTGTGAGGATCACGTCAATGGCTCACAGTGCATCAGAATGTTTGTGAGAAAACAGGCAGGCATGTGCATGCATTGTTCCACCCCATTAAAACTCAATTCATTATTTACGCATAACAGTGATTCACATTGATACCATTAGTGCCACAGGCAGAGTGAAGCAGCTGATCTGGAGTGACATAAAAAGGCAGCAATTAGATATTTAATGTATCATCATAGTGGGTTTCATATCATGAAAGTAGAGGGAGAGGAGTGTGAGAGATATTTTTCATCTCTAGTACCAAACAACACAGCCTGTCTTGAGTGCCATGTGCCTTGACTACTGGGAAGAAGGGTGGAGTGGGTGGGTTGCCATTTGTTGTTGAACCTCGTACCACAATCTGTCCTGGGTCAACCAAGATTGCGTACTCTCCAACATTTTGCCAACAGAAAATGAGACATGTCTGGCCAGGCAACATGAGAGCATAGTCAAGATGACAAAGGTCATTACTGAAGAGGAGGGTACAAGCTGGGAGAGGCTGCAGCACTTTGCTTTTGATTGAGCCTGTTGGGAAAGATTCCAGCCATTCCTTTCCTCTCCTCTGCTGAGTTAACCGAATGGTAACCACCCTTGTATTTTGTACAGTTTTCAGCAAATGAAGAAAGCTTGAGGATAAAGGAAGGAGTAGGAAAAGGAGAGAGAAAATGAGACAGTTTCAAAACAGCTGAAGAAATGGGAAAACTGATTAATTAAAACTGTCCCTGACAAATCAGGATAGTTGGAGGGTATGAAACTCAACTCTACTTTTTCTTCTATAAATCACTGTTATCTTTTTGTGTTCACTTGCTCATATAGGGAGATTATCACACCAGCCCCTTTCACGCTGCAATCCTGCAAGCCAAAATCAAATGGCAAAATACTGGCTTTGAAGCAATTAAAACCACACTTCATCTATTTGCATGACCAGAGCTGCTGCCAGCATCACACTCCCTTCCCATCCTCTACCTTAACCTCTCCTTCCCTCCATTATGCCTTACCCAATATGTCTTTATTTTAAAAAAAATCAACTGTTTTTGCAAAATTACGGACCTCTGCAACCCTAATTTAAGCTATTTAAAAACCTTTTCCAAAATTTTGAGGCTTCAGAGCTCCGAAATTTTGCAAAATGGGGGGAAATGTTAAAAATGAGGAAGAGGAAGGAAAGGAGTAAGGCAGGAACACTGACACCACATGACTGCCAATCGCATGAATGTCCTGCGAATGGCTTTTTACACCTGTGGCATTGCACGATTGGTAGCTCATTCATGAGTTTCTCCCATGAATGAAAAGAACCAGGTCAGGATCAGGACAACTACAGGAGGGAAGTGATGTAGTGTGATCAGCATCACTGATGCAACTTCCCTCCCAATGAAATTGTGATTTAAAAACTGGGTGTGATAATCTTATAGGACTGAACTTCTTTTTCATCAAGCTAGCACTAAATTCTTCAAATGTGTGTCATGATAAGGCATTCTAATCTTCTTGATATAGATATGCCATTTCCAGCTTATGGCAGCCCTAAGGAGAACCTATTATGGGGTTTTCTTGGCAAGACTTGTTCAGAGGGAGTTTGGCTTTGCCTTCCTCTTCAGCTTCGAGAATGTGACTTGCCCAAGGTCACCAAGTGGGTTTCCATGGCCGAGTGGAGATTTGAACACTGGTCTCCAGGGTTGCTGTCCAATGCTCAAACCACTACACCCCACTAGCTCTCAAGATCATTCTTATACTTTTAAACTGGTCAATTGCTCTTGGAATCTTCAAATGTGGAATCTTCAAATGTTCTGTATCTCATTTGTTTGATTTGGAGTACATACACATTTTTGTTATGTTTCATGATAAGAATAGAGCTTAATGCAAAGAATGAGTCCTGTTAAGTCAGTGGGACCAAAGACCCATGGAGATTACATGGAGTTCTTGCACATAGGGGGTTCTGTACCCAGTTAGGAGATTTTACAACTCTGTGTACATGTCCCTTTCTTTTGAATGAAGAGGATGTCATACATAATCAGTTCTCCCATTTATGAAAACATGTATATCTCCTTCCAAGGTCCAGCCTGACACATTCTAGTGTCTGAGGACTTTATCGCACACACAAATTTAAACGTTCTGGGGACTGAAGGAGGACGCTTGTGTGTGCGCGCGGCCACCCAAAAATGGATTTTATTGCACACAATTCAGTCCTCCAACAGTCCCCGTTCCGTCCCCCGGCGCACACCCGTTTGCGTCCAGTCCTGACGGGCGTGAGGCAAAAATCACGCCTGTCAGGACTGGACGCGAACAGGTGCGTGCCAGGGGACAGAACGGGGACTGTTGGAGGAGTGAATTGTGTGCAATAAAATCCGTTTTTGGGCGGCCGCATGCGCACATGAGTGTCTTCCTTTGGTCCCCAGAACGTTTAAATTTGTGTGTGCGATAAAGTCTACAGGCAGAACACAGGAGTGCATCCCAGCCTTCAACAAGGTGCACAGTGCCCTACATCAGCCAAGTTATTTGGAAGAGCTCCCCAAAATGATGGCCATCTAGGACAAAGGAATGAATACTTTCCCTACCAGTACTGGGCATTAAGTTGCCCCATATAGCAGACTCTTCCATCCCTTTTCTCAAAAGGTAATAGCCCCGCCATCTCATTCTAAGACTCAGGAAGATGAGAGGATTTAGCTGCACCCAGCTTTCATAAATGCAGGAGAGGCCAACAGAGCTCCGGTAGAGGTGCTTTGCAAAATAGTGGAAGTCTAGCCTGACAGCTCCCTATTTTTCCTGGCAGGAGGAGGAGAGCAGGTCTTGACTGCCAATAGGGGAGAAGAACTATTTGCAGAATAGGGCAGCCATCACCCACCCACTCACTTGCTACCCAGTGCCCACCTATTCTCTTGCTCATTTACTAGCTGAGGCCCACTTTTTCCCTTGTGTCCTCACCCACCAGAGTCTGTCTGTTCACTCACAGGTTCATACCAGCCAGTTCATGCTCTGAATAACATTCTCATGGGACATCATCGGACCATCCATTTGCTCAGCCTCCTGCCTAAGAAGGGAATGCTCTGAGAAGATCCATGCATACATGTCTTCAGGTACACTTTTCACAGCCCCTCTTCTTCCCTTCATCTCTTGTGAGTGCTGTTGCTTATGGAGCTAAAATGGTAATTTTTACACACAGGTGAGGGTGTGAGAAGGAGATCAGGGAGTTTTGCAGATAGTGTGGAGTGCAGGGCATAAGGAAGAAGCTTTAGAAAATAACAATTGCCCAATAAAGACTGAGGACTGAGTATGTTGGGCATGGACATGGCTGGCTGAATGGAACAGTGAACTGGGGCACTCCACACTTCAACACTATATAGGCCTTCAATTATGAAATAGCTGTGGCAGATTTTTTAAATTTATCTTTTGCTGTGTTTTGACTGGTCTTAAATTAACATTTTCCTGGGACTGATCGTTTAATGGTTTTAGTTCTTTTGTATTATGTATAACTTTGGCTATTTTGTTTTAAAATAGCTAATCTTGTCAACCACTTTGGATCCCATATTGGGAGAAAAGTGGGATATAAATAAATCAGACAAACATTGGCTGAGAGGTACAAGAAATGTACCTCTGGCACATAGCTACAATATATCTCCCAATCCAATCTCTGCAACGTATCTTTTCTCTGTTGCGTCTCCCTCAAGATGATGGAAAGTAGTAGGAGGAGAAGAGATGTGTCCAGATAGTTTCCTTTACCTAGACTCATTGTGGCAGGCAGCATCAGGGATCTCCAACCTTCCTCAGAAGGTCCTGGTGATGTCTGTCTAAAGCAATGTTTTCCAAACTTCAGTCCTCCACATGTTTTGGACATCAGCTCCTAGAATTCCTGATTGTTGGCCGAACTAGTTAGCATTTCTGGGAGCTGAAGTCCAAAACACCTGTAGGACCAAAGTTTGGAAAACACTGATCTAAAGGAAAACAGTTGGATGCAACACTGATGCTCTCCCTGCTCTCCACCCGCATGGAAAGGGCCATATTAAGAGAATGCAGCATAGAAAAAGTGGTTTGGGGGTGGATTTTGGTCACTGTGCAATCAGAACAGAATTCCAACCTCCAGAAAGAACAAAAAGATGGGCCACAATGGAATAAGCTGGACCCGCACCTTTGTAAACCATTAACAAGATGCCAACAAGTGTGTCTGAAGGCCTTCCTTCAGATGTCTAATGACCCACCTGGTTTATGGAGCAAGTCACATTGGTTCTAGACTATACTATCTGGGCTGTGACTCATTAGTCTACTTAGTTGTTTGTAACTTTATTGGAGAACATTTCACTTCAACAAAATAAGTCTGGAATAGATTTAGGTTTGTAATAATTAGCATAAAATAATGGGTTCTAATTATATAAAAAAAGTATTAATGTTACTTGAAGATGAGTCACATTGTCCTTCATTAATTACTTTTGCCTTTTTAAGTTATTTTCCTTTGGCAGGCAGAAATTCTGTTAACACAAATGAGCATAATAACTGGAACATGTTGAAAGCAATAACAAACCTTTCTTTGTATAATTATTCTAAATATAGGCCATTTTAAAAAGCACTTCCTTTCCTTGTTTATCTGTACCAATGAGAAAATTCACCTATGACAACATTCAGAAAGTTTATGAAAGTGGTTTATAAAACATCCTTTATAATGGCCATTAAGAATTGTTGATGGGTTTTATAATAACTGTATTGAACAAATCACACGATTTTTATATTTTTGAACTATACATCAGGCAAGAATATCTAATTGTCAGCTAAAGGAGATATATAAAGGACCACATTTCAAGATGCTATGAAAGGATTTTGATTATGAAAATGCCGGAAGCTTTTCAGCCTATTAATAATTTAAGAGGATAAATGTCATTCAAATACATTCATACTTCAATGTGTGGTCTAGCTATTTTTGGACAGTTTTTTCCATGTATCTCCTATTTATAAATAATATATGTGGATAATTGTTAAATGTCTCAAAACAGTGTGGTGAAATATTCAGGACAATCCAGAAAGGGTGTGTTTGTACAGAAATGGAGAATTTAAATCCAGGTGCTAAGTGATCTAGCCCTAGAAATGTGTTCAAGGATTCACAGCCATACCTGTTCTCGTCATAACCTTTACAGAAGAAAGGAATTAATTGCAAGTAACTTGCCACTCTTCACTAGTCACTTTCAAAGTGTGTACCAAGCTATGGCAAAGGAAAGGTAGGGAGCAAACAGGCCAGCCTCATTGATACTGAGTCTGCTCACCCATTCCAGAAAATTAATGTGCACCTTTTGGAGTTCTTTTCCTATCAGGGAGAGATGGGGAAAATGAGACCTAGTTCTAGATGTAACAGGGTTTCACAGGCAGGCCTTGCCTTCATGACAGCTGGATATCTCCACAGCAAGTAATTGCTTTTTCATATTGAACTCTTCTCTGAAAGAAGCTAATTACAATTTCCATAAGGTTTTTGTGCTGCTATGGGAAAAGGTCATGAAAGCTGACTAATTAGTTACGCGTGTGGATCCATATCATGTAGATCGGCACATAAACAATCTTACCAATGGAAGAATTTCCATAACATCAGTGTGGGTCTTGCTTCAGCATCAAATGTTGCCTGTTAATCATTGAAACGTAACCCATTTCAAGGGACAGTCTGAAGTACTAATTTTGACTTCATTCAGTGCATATACCTATAAAGTTAGAAAGCATTCATGTTTCAAACGTATATATTTCAATGTGTCTAAAGAGGAATGGGGATGACCACTTTGCCAGACCAGTCAAAGGCAATCATAAAAAAATAATGAAACCACAATTTGAATAAGAAATATGATCTCATGTTACCATTCTAACAGCTAGTACAAAAACAGTACAATAAATCCCTCCCATGCCTACAAAACATAATATAGACCATCAAAAGGCAGGGAGACAAAAAGTTTGTAGGATTTTATTTTCACGTGGACAAATTAATTGAACTAATTGGCCATTCCCTCATACAGAAGAGCATTCATTAAAAGTGCTCTTCTAGACCTGCATATTCAGAAGGAAGTTTAGCAGAGCTTATTCCCAGGTATTTATAGGATTGTATCCCAAGAAGATCTGTCATTAATTTACTTTATCAGTAGAATAAGATTGTCATAAAAGTGAAACAAAATGTTGAGTCTACTACCAGCGTATGGCTTTAAAATATTTTCATATTAAAAGATAGGGATGATACTGAGGAAATGTGGTCCTTGCAATACAGAGGGGTATCATTCTGAAAATTAATATTGTAATAATAGGATAGGTGTGAATTATTTAATAGCCAGCTAATTCATAAGATTTTAACCTTTTGATCTACTCTGAATAGCAAAAATTTTGGAAATGAGTAGAACTCATTTTTGCTTTTACAAGTAGCCAGTTTTACAAGTTCAGTCTAGGCCTGGTTTATTTATGTTGCTGATGAATAATAACCATCTTGTATAAATGGCGCCACCCGAATCATCGGGCCGACACTGTTTCTGGGGCTGGATGGCCCTAATGACTCCTCCATAGGCGGGGGCCTTCCTGGGCTTGGGTGTTTTGTCGAAACCTTTGTGGGCGGCAGCATAGGTCCTGGATCTGGCGGGCGTGGTTTCCAGGGCTCTGTAGCACTGGATTGGGAGTCCTTTGGACTCGGGAGCACTGAGCACATGCGATGTGGCCATTGCGGGGGCCACATTGTTTAGCTCCTAGTGACTAAGGGCATTAACAGATACCACCATTGGATTGTGCAATTGCGGAATTGCATAAAAGTGTTTCCTTTGCCCCTATGTTATCCCAATGCTTGGAGGGCCAAGCAACCTAGCATGAATCAACCGGGCTGTTGTTTGATGCTCCAGATCCGGACCTTATGCTTTGGGCCAACCCTATCTTTGTGATGTGCTAATAAGGTTGTGGTCTTTACCTCCAACTGCTGTGTTTGTGTTTCATTGGGCGCCTTCCCCTTCCCCAGCAACACAATAGCTTGGGATCAAGGCAGTAATTGAAAACAGCAGTCCTAGAACATAAAATTAGTTTATTCACTAAAACCAAATGAGGTGATATACGTCTGAGGAACCTAACATCATCACGCCTATAGTTTACAGCACGACAACCCACAGCTTGTGGGCATCTGTGTACTGCTCCTGTTTCTGAATGCCACTCTCTGCCCACTCCCCCACCCCCCACAGACACTGTGCTACAGCTGCTGCAACTTTCCCAGAGAAAATGGTGCACAAACAAAGTCGGTTCTGCGCACTTTCTTTCCTGTCATACCACTGTCATAGTCCTAATAGCCACCAAAGAGCTTGTTGGGCAACTTGCCAGGAGTGCCATTTAGACAAGGAAAGGAAACACATGTGGAAAGTCATCTCACTGCACTCACTTCCTCATTTAAATTGTGCTTTACTGGTAGGTACAAAGGTGATGTGCGCATGTAGGAGGGAATCACTTGCTCTTAACACAAAGGGACAGACGATTTAAGCTTCTCTATGCCTGCATGCTGCAATGTGAGGAAAGACTGTTTGCGTATACATCCCCAAACCACAAACAAGTGCCACAGTTGCACTTCAGGGCTAGAAAAGTTGCCCAGTCCTGCTATAGACACATGCAAGATTTGGTCCTATTTAGAATTATGCTTTAGAATTCTGTTTTATTAGAAGTTTGGCTTACTAAAAAGTATATACATCCTCAGGAAACATATTCGGGATAGCCATGTTGGTCATGGAGCAAAATACAGCAAAATCCAAAATCCACAAAATAGTGATAACTTTAATGGGGCCAACTGAAAGCACAAATACATACTGCAAGCCTTTGAAGCTTCACTGGCTTCTTCATCAGGCAAAGATGTTATCAATCATACATGAGAAGATTTTTATATTTGCCTGATGGAAAAGCCTGTAAAGCTTGGTAAGCTTGCATGATGTATTGTGTGCCTTTTAGTTGGTCCTTTATTGGATTTTGGATTTCGTTGTGTATAAATACTGTTACCCCAGGAAAGTGGCCCAAGACAGACTTTGGGCATGGCCAGAGACTACTAGCAAAAGAATGAATGGAACCTTCTTCTGTCCATCCCTTCTTTCTTTGAGGTGTGCGTAGATTTTAGAGTCCCTGTCATTGCTCAGGATGGATGCCAGAGCACACATCTTGTATAGCATACCCACTATGCCCACTTCTCTCCAGAGTTACAGCTCATGGTGAGTGCACATAAATCATGCCTTTTATATATAAAGGGATGGGGAAAGTGCAGTCTGTGGGTTCCATGTAACCCACATTTGTGGTCCCTGAAGCCTTCTCACCAGTCCCATAAAGTCTCCTTTAAAATAAAAAATTTTCAGGATGAAAATTGCACCTGAAGACCTCCATGCATGCAAACAGAAAGCCCCTCCCCAACCTTTTAAAAACAACAACCCAGAATCACCAATCCACCTGAATACTTTCTTTATCCTCCATTTCTCCTTCAAAATGGCAAAAAAAAGTGTTCCAATGTCACTTCTAGTTGCCATTTTAAAGAAGAAACGGAGAAAAGGAAGGCATGCTTGGGGAAAGGATACGATACAGTGGTGGGGACACACAGTTGCCCATCCCTGCATGGTTCCTTTTCACCATCAAAGCCTAGAACAAAGCCTTTTAACCAGTGATTTTATTAAGGAGGTCAACATATTTCAGCCATATGCCATAAATCTTTAGTGAGAATCCAGAAAATAACTTGTAGGACAACACAGTGGGAAAATGTTGGCATCCAGATTGATGTTCTTTATACAATATAATACTCCCACTCTTCCCCTCTCCTTCTGCATATCCATCACCATAACTAGAAGATGATAAATACTGATAAAGATGGATCCATCCCAATGTGGCTTCAATTTGTGGGTTAGAATGGCTTCAGTTCAGTTTCTAGTTACTTTTGAATATTACTTTTTAGAGGACATTTTCATAGGACATTTTCAAGTTTCAACATAGACCAATGGTCTGACATTGCATAGGGCAGCTTCCTAAATCCTCATCTACCCTTTAGTAAAAAATTGGATTAACTCTGTACTTATATTGGAGTGACAAAGGGGATCATTTCAACCACCAGCAGCCAATGATGTGGGCCAATGTGGCAGTCTCCTATGTATTAAGATAGCTGTTTGATAACAGCTATGCTTTGCTCATCTGATAAAAAAACAGACAATGCTGGTGAGACTTGGGAGATTATCGCACTGCGTTCTGAGAACGTTCCATCTCATCACGTGATGAGAACGTTCCTGGAACGGATATTACCGCATTAGAAATCAAAACGTGATCAGAACGGGATCAGAACGGCAGTTTACCGCACTGCGATTCCTTTTTCTTGAAACCGTTCTCAGAACGGTTTGCTGTATTACGTTTTGTGGGCTGTCTTCTGATGACGTCGCCACTCAGTGGTTGGACGGCTCGGGAGAGGCGCCGCCCCCAGGAAAGAGGGAAAAGGGAGGCTTGGCTTACTGAAATCCCTCACCTCCCTTCCCCATAGGAATCAATCCAAAAACGGAGTTTTAAAAGAGCAGTGAGCCCTATGGGTCTTCATCTGGGGGGAGCAGAGGATGCTTGGCTATGGGGATGTCCTGCCATCTCTCTCTCTCCCCTCTTTCCCCATAGGAAAGAATCCAAAAACGGAGTTTAAAATCTCTCTCAGATGCAGACCCAAAGGGCTCTCCTCTGCTCCTTTTAAACTCAGTTTTTGGATTGATTTCTATGGGGAAGGGAGGTGGGGGATTTCAGTAAGTCTAGGGACTCTGGCCGGGAGAGTGCTTCTCAGCCTCACTGAGAAGTCTTCCCTCCGAAGATTCCCTTGGGAGGGAAGTAAGGCAAGCCCCTATAAAACGTTGGGGCTTCATATGCTGGCATATGTTTGAAGAAAATAGGATAAAACCTACGTAACTTGATGGGCCAAGGGCAGAGTCCCCTCCTTGGCAGCCTGGGCTTTAAGGGAGCTCCATGGAGGTCCCTTCAAGCGGAGGGAAAGGGAGGG
>NC_056527.1:61817504-61845889 GCF_019175285.1 Sceloporus undulatus | reverse complement strand
GACTGGACCAAGGGCAGAGCCCCGGCAGCCATAGCAGCTCTTTAAACTGGTTAGAAAAGAAGAGTCCTCTGCTGTCATCCCATTTCCCCTTTTTGGCAGCTTGACACCCTTTTGCTCCTGTGTGTGTGCATGTAATGTGTGCCTTCAGGTTGTGAGCTTCCCTCCCCGCTTTAACTCTTGTCTGGCTCTTTGCTATGGAATTCTGGGAGTTGTTTGCTTGCTTTTCTGTGGTGCTCCAAACAGAGGAGCTTTTGTGGGTTCCCTCCTGGAGGGAAGGAGGAGAAAGTCCTGGGCATCCCTGCCATCCCTGCCTCCTGCAGGCTGCCAGCACAGGAGCCCCGCTGGACATGACACCAGAGGCCCCCCCCGCAGAAGCAGCCAGACCCTCTCCCTCTTGCTCTCTGCCCTGGTCCCCTCTTCCTTGAGGGAAGGAGGAGCTCCATGGAGGTCCCATCAAGCCGAAGGAAAGCAAGTTGCCAGGGAGGGGACTGGGCCAAGGGCAGAGCCCCGGCAGCCATAGCAGCTCTTTAAACCGGTTAGAAAAGAAGAGTCCTCTGCTGTCATCCCATTTCCCCTTTTTGGCAGCTTGACACCCTTTTGCTCCTGTGTGTGTGCATGTAATGTGTGCCTTCAGGTTGTGAGCTTCCCTCCCCGCTTTAACTCTTGTCTGGCTCTTTGCTATGGAATTCTGGGAGTTGTTTGCTTGCTTTTCTGTGGTGCTCCAAACAGGGGAGCTTTTGTGGGTTCCCTCCTGGAGGGAAGGAGGAGAAGGTCCTGGGCATCCCTGCCTCCTGCATTGTGACAGCACAGCACATTTCTCTTGGAACGTTTTCATCACGTTTCAGCTCTCTGGGAACACATTCAGAACACATTCAAATCCGTTCCCTCCTGGAACACATTTGGAACACATTTAAGCGTTCTGAGAACCCGATTGGAACACATACGTGCGGTATTCTCAAATGCGTTCCGTTCTCATCACGTGATGAGAACGTTCTCAGAACGCAGTGCGATAATCTTCTTGGACTAAGCCTGTGTTGGCGAATGCATGACACGCATGCCAGAGAGGACACGGGAAGCCGTCTCCTCTATGGGCACATGCGATTGACCAAGATTATTCTCTTTCTTGTGGCTTGGCTTCCTATCGGCTGGAGGAAGCGTAGGTGGGGAGTTTGAAAAACCCAGTGCCTGGGAAGGCTGGTTCCTTCCTCCAAGCGGCCATGTTTCCAGGACCCTGGAGAAGCCTCACCAGCCTCAGATACTGCTGCTGGTCCTGCCATGACCATTGCCTCCAGAGGGGAGGCTTGAAACCTGGGTGGGAATTCAAAGCTTCTGTGGTTTGTTGTTGTTGTGTGTCTCTAAGTCGTTTCAAACTGATGGCCTTCCCTATGGCTGAGAGAGTGTGACTTGCCCAAGGTTACCCAGTGGGTTTCCATGGATGAGCTGGGATTCGAGCCCTGGTTTCCAGAGTCACACACTCAAAACACTGGACCACACTGGCTCCCTGAATTACAGTTGTTGTTGTTGTTGTTGTTGTTGTGTGTCTGCAAGTCTCCCATCCACCCGCTGGTGAGAGCCGGGAGGGAGGAGGAGGAGGAAGAGGAGGAGGAGGAGGTAGCAGTAGCAGGCAGGCATTGTGTGTGTGCGCGTGTACGCCTTCAAGGTCTTCCTGGCAACCCTAAGGTGAAACTATCATGGGATTTTCTTGGCAGGTTTCATCAGAGGAGGGGTTTACTATTGCTACCCTGAGGCTGAGAGAGTGTGCACTGGGGAATGCCTTCCTTCCTTCACCACCACCCCCATCCTGTGGGGCCTTTGCCCCATGGGGCTCTGAAAACTCCTTCTCTCCCTCCATCCTTAAGAGTCCCTTCTAAGGCTGAGAGAGTGTGGCTTGCCCAAGGTTTCCTGGTGGGTTTCTGTGGCTTCATAGAGAATTGAGTCCTGATATCTCAGAGGACTATTCACAACAAACCTATTACAGGATTTTCTTAACAAGATTTGCTCAGAGGAAGTTTGCCATTGTTTTCTGAGGCTGAGAGAATGTGACTTGCCCAAGATCTCCCAGGGGTTTTCATGATCGAGCTGGGATTTGATGCCTGGTCTCCAGAATTGCACGCTCAAACTGCTGGCTCTTTTTTCTTGTTATTGTGCTGTGCCTTCTGTGCTTTTTTATGCTTGTTGTTCTTGTGTACCCCCAAGTCGTTTCCAACTTATGGGCCCAGAGCACCCTTCCTCCCTTCCGAGTGCTGGTTCCTGGTGACCCTAAGATGAAACTATTATGGGCCACGCTTTGTCAGAGGAGGATTTCCATTGCCATGCTCTGAGGCTGAAAGACCATGACTTGTGTGTGTGGTGCCTTCAAGTCATTTCAGACTTATGGCAACCCTAAGGTGAAACTATCATTGAGTTTTCTTGGCAAGCTTTATCAGATGGGATTTGCTCTTGCTAACCTGAGGGTGAGAGAGTGTGCCTTGCGTTCCCCACAGACGTCCCATCCCAGGAAGACAGAAGTCCCACCCCAGAAGTCTCACCCCCCCCAAAAAAAAAGTCTTGCCCCCAGCAGCCATTGACAACCGGTGTGGGAATGCCACTGAGTTTGGGCACTCAGTCTCTAAAAGGTTCACCATCACAGGCCTAGGAGGAATAAAACTTTGAGGGATTGTCATGAAGTTTGTGGAATGGAAGGCTCCCTTCATTGAGTTGACTGGGAACCTCTGCTGGGCCTGTCCATAGGCTTGATGTACAAATTAGATGTAAATGATGCTTCCTGTCTGTAATGACAGATTAAAAACTCAGTTATTCATAAGAGACTAGTACGTTTATCAATGTCTCTATAGTGAATGCTTGTCCAGATTAGAAATATGCCAAAGGATGGGAAGTGATCACTTGAGCTTTTGTATGGCACAATCAAGTCCTTTATATGGCACAATCAAGCCCTTTGTTACATCAGGAATTCATTTTTAGTTTTCTTTATGTGGCCTCGGTGCTACCTTTTCCATTGTTAGAGAAGACAAACACATGGGGCATTTGTTTTTAACTGACAAGGTTGGCTGTCTATCGCCACATGTGATAGCTAGCTAATCATAGCTAGTTCTTTCTTTCAGGTGGCTTTCTTTTCAGCTTCCAGCAGTAGATATCAGTCCTGGAAAGGCAGTAAATTGTTCCTCTTGATATTCAATTTGTAACATTCCCATGGAAGTCCATGACATATTTTTAAATGCACATGCCTGCTCCTCTCAAAAGCTGTTGCAAGAATGGGGATGCAGTACAGCTTTAAAAAGAACCAATTTTAAAATATCCTTGCACTGGAAAATCCACTTGTGTCCTTTTCTACTGTGATATTTCAGACAGTATTGGAGTCTGAATCCAGTGGTCAAAGGATTCCCCCTTTGGGAAAACACTCTCTGCCTGATCCAATAACAAACAACAACAACATGTATGCAGCTGTATAGGGGTAAGGTGTCCATGTTTACTCTTGCTCACCCCATTCATCCTACCTTACAACTGAGTGGGGAAAAGTAACTGCATGTATGGTCATTCCCTACACTTGCTGAATATATATTCATTAGAATGGAAGCCTGCAGTGGGCAATCCATTCCTGAAACCAGGCTGATATGCTATAGTCCTGTGCACAATTAATGGCACATCAGTCCCTCTGACACTGTTGTAGGAAACATTCACAAGAGATAAGGAGTCAGGTCTGCTCTTATACAAGGAAAGTCCTTTGATCTGAAAGAAATCTGATCTCATGCAACGTACCCAATCCAGCCCTAATTAAAACCCTCCATATTCCATTTATCTCCAAGGGAATTGGCATACATATTGAACTCTGCCCTGCTGAGAGCAATAGGTTAGATCCAGATTTAATCAGAACAGACACATTGCAATCAATTGCCAATCAGTTGCCAATCTCTAAATCTGCTCTCAACACTATATGACCAAATTTCAATCAAAACTGATGGCAGGCTTCCTTGAGACACCTGTGGGTTGCTGTGAGAAACAGGATGTTAGGACTGAATAAACCTTTCTTCTTATCTAGCAGGACTCTTTTTGCTACTGTCCACATCAGTGTGTCCTGGGACAAAGGTATCTTCTTTTTCTAGGAATACCTCGTGCTGGTGTGCCAAAAGACTCAACAGTGAGTACAGTGAACTGCTGTACAGGTATTTCTTCATTTGTTACATGTATAATCCCCCTTTTCCTTCTAACGTACCTTTCTCCTCATAACCAACCTGTGAGGTAGGTTAGGCTGAGAGACAGTGACCAACCTAAGATCTTGAACCTGGGTCTTCTCAGTCCTAGTTCTACAATGTAACCGATACACTGCATTGGCAATCGATACAATCAAATCTGCTTATGTAATGTGTCCATGTCACATGCATGCAGTAGATGCAAGGCATTTTCTTTCTGCTTGAAGACATCTGCGTGCCTGCCTCCCTGCTATGAGCACAGGGATGCATTAAAGCCCTAAAGTATACATGATAAAATCAAATCTCATTCTCCATAGGCAGCAGCCTATTCCATTGTATAGTAAGATGTTCCATACTGTTGCATTCAAATCCCTTTAACCTCCACATAATGAGCACTGGAAATCACAAAACACTCCTTGTTAAGAAGGCAGAATTAAATTGTCTCCATTCACAGACCTTCCCTCCCACTGACATCTAAAGCATTCAATTTTCTGAAACTTTTTACCAACCAACCAGACTTGCAAGAAGCCAACAGGTAGAAAGAGTACTCAGCAGTGTCTTGTTGGGAGTTGAATTTTATTTATATTAGCTTGGACGTGAGTCCTATGCTACTTAGTGGGGTTTACTCCCAGCTAAGTTAGTATATTGGCTAGCAGCCCAATCAGGTTTGGGGGAATCAATGTTCCATGGGGTAGTGGCTTCTATAACTCCATCAGTCCACATTACACTTTAAACTTGCATAACCTGGAATCATCTAATTGTCTTGAATAACATCTGCACCATCCACCATTGGGATGGTTAATAAGCATCCTCATTGGGAATGGCAACAGTTGCAGTTCAACCCATATGGATGGCTCCAGGTTACAGAAGTCTCTTTTAGAGAGCAATTTAGATTAAGAACAAAAAAACTAATATCAAAGAGGTTTGTGATACTTTGAAACATTAAACAGCCAATACTAAAAAAAAAAGATAAAAATAAAAATAAATCAAAGGAATATTTTTTTAAAAAATCACTAGCATTGTTTTTTCATGGACCAAAACCCAGCTCCTCAGATACATGAAATACAATCCTAAACCTGCAGGTGGTGGTGGCGGTGGAAAGAAGAGGGGAATGAAATATAACAGAATAGCCAGACAGTCACAATTACCTAAAAGATTAAACAAGCTGTATTTCAAATGAGGGAATGTATTTTTTTTAATGCAGTAGAAGAAATAATCTGAATGACTGCATCCAAACGAGGGAAATTGCTTATATGTACCATCATCACAACAAAGATAATTATCTTTCTTCAGAAATCTGTATTTTGTTCCCCAGTATAGACACTGAAAAGCATTGACAAGCAGCTGCTGAAAAAAGTCTCTGTGAAACAAATTGGGGTGGGTTGGACGGTAAATCAGACAATGACTTGAAGCAAGCCCCTTTCAGTACCTAACAAGAGAGCTTTGCTTGCATGCCAGGCGCCTGATACAAAAGGTGTGGGAAAGGGAGAACAAGAAAGCTCAATGTTACGCACCTTAAAGGAATAATAAAAAGATTCCCATTCCTCTTCTACCAGCACTTCGCTGAAAGTCACTGTTTCTGTGCAAGCAATGAGGGTCGCATCCAGGCAACTGGCACTTCCATTCAAGCTGTTGCTGGTGGGTGTGATGCTGACTTGCATGGTTTTCCTGTTCCTTTCCGAAGTGCTCTGGTGCTTCTTGTGACAGAGAGTGAAAGCAGTCAGACCTTACTCAGAGGGGCACAGAAGCTTTAGTCTATTGCCAGTGGCAATGGGGAAGCATCACAGGCTTCAAAGCAAACGATCAAAAATGCGTCCAAGCTGGAAATTCTCTCCCCCTCAAGCCCCAACCCCCAAATCCACACCTCTGCCTGCTGACAGAACTAGCCGTCCAGATGTTTCTTTGTAACCTGTGAAGCCAATAATACATCTGGATTTAGCACTATATCTGTGCTAGCTCTAGACCACCACATGTCTGGGCTGGCAGAGACAATATTATTTTAAAAAGCAGCCACAGCAGTACCAGAAACAACAAAACAGCAGCAGCAGCAGCACCGCCACCACCGGTCACCTATTTCATATTATGGTGCAGTAGTATTTAGCAGAGCCACACAATTGTACAGCACATTCCAAAATCCACAGTCTGGTAATATAAAAGCACAAAAAACGAAGCAAGCTTTCTGATCAAATATATGATCTGTGCAAATATGAGGATGTTCTTTCTTGGAACGATACTGTGTTTCTCTTCCATACAATCATTCCTGCATAACTATGTTGTTGTTAACTGCCTTCAAATTGACCTCAACTGATGGTGACCCTGTGGATGAGACACTGACAAGCCCCCTATCTTCCACTACTCTGCATAGATCTCATAGATTCAGGCCAGTGACCTCCCTAACTGAGTCTACCATCTGGCATGCAGTGTTTCTCTCTTTCTACTGCCTCTGCATCTCCTAGCATTTGTAATGAGTCTTGCCTTCTTATGATATGACCAAAGTATGGGCCCGAACAGTTGATGAAGGATGGGAAAACACATGGAGTGGACCTGTGTTAAGGGGCCTTTCAGATCTCTCTGATCAATTTAAGGAGCCATGAGGAGATCAGAGATGCAGAAGGCAAGGCCAGTGCATATGACCTCTAGTTGTTATAGCTCTCAAGTTTCAGGGATCAGGGAAGTCTCAGGGAATTGTAACACATCCCTGGGTCCCTCCGCAGAAGAGAGGCAAATCTCAAATCAAGTTGTGCTGGAGAAAGCGAAAGTTTTGGTATTTCTCCCTCTCCAAAATCTTGAAATTTATAAACACTTTGAAATTCTATGACTCTGAACTGATCGTATATCATAAAGTTTTCAAATTTTGTGTCAATAGTAATGCCCACCGTTAAATTTTCTGCTGAAATATTGGTTTTGCGGATTCTGTAGCCTTTCATATTCAGAGAGAATATTCAGAAAATATTTAATATTTTCAAACTAGGACTGAGAAAGAGAGCATGGTATGATTTCTTTCCAGTGAGAAACCACCTGAAGTCACAAATGGAACACAGACAACATCAGGGAACTCAGTCAATAAGACTCTTCTGTGTCACCAATAATACATACAGCTCGCAGCTGTAAGGTATCTGGGTATATGGCATGTGAGATCTTCAGCATGCAGACATAGCCCTTTTGCATCACTCCCACAATAATAAACTCATTGAGTGAGTGCTAGCCATACTTCAACAAAGATAAGGTAATGTGGAAAGAAGGATGAGGTCTCAGTAGGCTGGGGAGGGATGTCAGTATGCTGAGTCACATGTGACAGTGGTTCCCAAATAGATATGGACATAATGTTAATCACTATTTGTTTTCAGTTTCAAAAATTGAGATTCCCACCATTTGAAAACCTGGCTGGGAAGAATAACACAGAGAATTTTGTGCAGTATTTGCCAGGTATTTGAACATCCCTGGGTATTTTAGCATATTCTGTGCAGAAATAAAGATGGAAGATTGTGCCAAAAAAAATTTTTCACACTAAAATTGGCACATTTGGTACCATTTAAAAAACAAAACAAAACAGAAACAGAAATGTGTGTTCCTGGAAATAGGGGGGGGAGGGGTTGCTAAAATTCAGTGGGTTTGCACAAAAATCTGAATCTTTATGAAGGAATGAGATGTAAGGCGCATTACAGACGGGCCCATGAGGCGCCGTCATTACGCGTGAGGGGTGGCACTTCCTGATGCGCCTTGCCCCTCGTGTGTAATGAGTACGTCAAAATGGCGGCACCGCATACAGATGGGCACCGCCATTTTGATGTTGCGGACGCACAGCATCCGGAGGTCGCAGACCAGAAGTGGCACCACGAGTGCATGCTTCACGCCTTGCAGCGCCTCTTCTGGGGCCCAGGAAGAAGCGCCATTTTGGCGCTTCTTTGTTGCTGCGCTCGGGAACCACGCGGTTTGACTGCTGCAGTTCCCGGACGCAGCAACCGGCAGCGGCGCGAGACCACCCCTTTTGGGCGGTCTGTAATGCGCCTAAGATATGTAATGCCGTACATGAAATGTAAAGGTAGGTTTTTGTGCCCAGACAATAAAAAATCGATGTTCTTTCATAAGAGGACTGTGTATAGGTATATATTTTAATTATGCTCATTTTAATAAAATAGTCTGCAAGATTATTAATCTGCCTTCTCATCCCCCCATGAAAAACTCCCAAGTTACCAAGATTTAAGAGTGTTTAAGGGGAGAGTTTGATGCTAAATCTGCCTGTTTGGACTACATGGTGGTTCATTTGAGTTGGCAGCCCAGGCTTTATTTTTTTTTAATTATGTTTTTAATATATTTCAAACTGTTTTTAACTATCTGGATTTAATAGTATTGTTATTTTGTAATACAGTGAGCCCTTGATACATGCTGGGGTTTGGTTCCAGGCCCCCTTATGGATACCAAAATTTGTGAATGCTCAAGTCCCATTAAATACAAGGGCATAGTAAAATGGTGCCCCTTATATAAAATAAGTGTGCTTTCTGGAATTTATATATTTTCTGAATATTTTTAAGCCATGGATACTTGAATCTGTGGATAGAGAGGGACAACTGTATAATATTTTATCTAATTTGTATTTTAAATTATTGTAACCTACCTTGGGTCCCACAGCAGGAGAAAGGCAGCATATAAATTCAATAAATAAATAAACAAACCAGAAAGTGACAAGAGGGACTTTGGGATACAGATTAGCTGACAAATGGCAAAGGACCCTCAATCTCCCAGTCTAAAGAGATAGGGAAGAGGAACCAGGCCTGTTTCAATGAACCCCAGAATTTCACTGATTTATGGAAAGATCCTTAGCCCATAACACTAGGAAACAGATTCCTGATTTATCAAGTCCCTGAGTAAACCATAATTCATGACTGATTTTGCTTGGCCTAGCAAGTTCCATGTCCAACAGGTCTGATCCAAGTGAGATCTGCAGCTTAATGTTTATTATGGTGTGGTGCTGTTTAGGATTCAATGCAGCTAGCTAGCTCTCCTCTTCCAGAATACTCCATTAGATTCCCCTTCCACCTAGTCTCACCCAGACCCAGACCACATTTTCAATCACTATCCCAATGCTTATTTGAGTACACTCAGTCTTTATTGAGTTACTTTAGGTTCTCTCCCCTTGTTTGGGGGGGAGCAAGAAAGGTAACCCTGCAAAATCCAAACCAAATGCCTCCATCCAATGTATGCATGATGCCATTTAGATTGTTGGTGCACTAGTGGTTGCACCTTTCTCAGTTGTGTGCAGGAGTGGTGGGGGAAGGCAAGCTAAATCTGCCAGAGTGGAGCAGCATTTTTCTTTAATGGCTTCTTTCCTTCATGGTCACTATGCCTGTGAGTTATTCTTCCCTGCCACCATGAACATCAGCAGAATTTAGGCTATTACAACCAAGACATTGACAATTGAGTTCACTATGTGGTGTGCTCCAGCTATTATTGAACTGCAGCCCCCATGTCTCCTTACCATTGGTGTTGTGTTGAGAAGCCTGGAAGTTTCTGAAGCAATAATGTAGATTCATCAGATGCTTAAAGGATGTATATTATATTGCTCTGTGGGTCCTTCCAAGTCCAAAGCCACAGACATGGGGCTCAAACAGACAGGCCAGAATAAAACAGCTTTGGGTCACTTTGGAGGTATCCTGTTTAAATGACACATGCATCTTAAGAAGCCAGAAGCTGCACCAAAGCTGCACTCCAGTCCTTAGGACTGGAGCATGGCTTTGGTGTGACTTTTGGACTCTTTGGATGCATACATCATTTAAACAGCATACCTCCAAAGTGACCCAAAGCAGCTTTATTTTGGCCTGTCTGTTTGGGCCCTAACTGTTCTAGCCTTCCCAGGCAATTAATAGAAAACCTGATATGGATGATCTATTTGTACTTCAGGTCATTTTAACAAATGTGGCCTGGATCATGGAATGAAGCTATCGCCGATATTACCAATGGTTATGCTGGTTAATGGAAATGTAACCTTTCAATGTCTAGAAGGCCACAAAATACCTCACTTTGGTGTTGAGCAGCCTTCTCTAGCCTGGTGTCCCTCCTGCAATATGTAAGATTAGAATTTCCACAATAAATAGTTGGAGATTATGGGAAGCATAGTTCCCATAATTGCTTTGGAGAGCACCGGCTTGGGGAAGGTTGCCTTTCATAAAACAATTTCTCAAGTTCAAATAAAGAATTGGCAATAATATTGTATGTAAGATTACTTGACATGAGCAATAAAATCCTCATTTTGCTTTTTTGGCTGCTGCCACATTGTTACATCTAACTAACAATTCCCCCAGTAATGCTCCAGGTTTTCAGAACATCTGTTTATAAGAAGCACATCAGGTGGGGAGTCTCCTCTACAGAAGGTGAGAGACATGCAGTATAAAGATATATTAAGCATCTGTCACAGAGGTGTGTGTGACTTGGTTGAATCTTATTGATTGCTGTCTCGAAATCTGACATTCTGCTTCCTATACCCAAGACAGAAATAATTTTTGTTGAATCGACAGGAACTGTGCAATGTGACAGTAAAACAGCACAATCAAAACTTGAACATGATAAATGTAATGTCTTTGTGATAATTATAATCCCAAATGCTGCATATACAGAAATGGAAAACAATTAATTCTAAATTGTGTGAGGAGGGTTTACCCCTCTCTAGACTAATGTATTTTTTCAAACATTGAATCATTCTTTACTGAACAATTCCTGCTTCAAACACCAGTCTCACTTCATATGTATTTGATACGGTGATGGAATATGAGAATATAAAAGATCAAAAGCCATGGTTGTTTTTTCATTGTGCCTCACATATGTATAACTTTTTCTTTCTTTCTTTCTTTCTTTTGGTGGTGGTATGGCCACATCTGTATAGGAAACTGGATGTTTTTCCTCTCTGATTCAGTTTTTGGGTTCATGGAGATTGTGTGCTTTCTCTTTGCTGAATCTAAATTTTGCCTTTCCTCCATTTCTGCTTGAATTTTCATGCTAACTGAAGTGTTCACAATACTAGTTCTGGTCTAATCAAGCCTACTGGTGGGTGTCTGGATAAACTGAAACATGTATAGCCATGAAAGGATGGACATATCTGTGAGTGTTGCTGTTTTCTGCGTGCTTTTTTTTTTTTTTTTAAAGAATCTCAAAATCAAATTTAGGAAGACATTTGTGATTTTTTCCTAGTTTTTGTTAAACAGGAACTGAACAAAATTCACAAGCCTCTTGTTGTTCTTGTTGTTGATGACGTTGTTGTGTGCCTTCAAATCAGGGTTCAAATCCTGGTTGGCCAGGTAAACCCACTGTGTTCCTGCATGGCCCTTGTGGTCTCTTCCAACTCTATGATTCTAAGCCACATTCTCTCACTCTGAGGGAAGCAGTGGCAAATCTGCTTTGTGAAAACACTTGCCAAGAAAATCCTGTGATAGGTTTGCCTTAGTATTGCCATAAACAAAAAACAAGTTGAAGTAACACAATAACAACAACAATTCAAGTGAGAGTCAGTATGGTATAGTAGTTTGAGCACTGGAGAACAAATCTGGAGACTAGGGTTCAAATCACCATATGGCCATAGAAACCCATTGGAAAATCATGGGCAAGTCACACTCCCGCAGCCTCAGAAGAAGGTAAAGTAAAGCTCCTCTGAAGAAGCATAGCCAAGAAAACCCCAGGATAGATTCACTGTAGGATCACCGTAAGTTGGACATGAGTTGAAGGCACACAACAACAACAAGACAGGTGATTTTATTGTTCTGGACTGTCAAATAATTGCTAAACATGAGGTGGTCTGTAAGAAAAATAAAGAGATGCATGTTCCATCAACATGGCTGAAGATACAAATTTAAAGCTAGAGTGCTAAACAGTTACAGCCCTGTTTCTCTCCCTCTCTCCCTCTCTCCCTCTCCCTCTCTTTCTCTTTCTCTCTCTCTTTCTTTCTCTCTCTCTCGTGTTCAGTTTTCTTTCTGTTGAACTTACAAAATGTGCACATTTCAGAAAATTTATACAAATCATCCTTCTTGATTTGTCTTCAGCCTTTGACACCGTTGATCACAGCCTTCTAGTTGATATACTCTCTGACCTTGGGTTCTCAGACTCTGTTCTCGACTGGTTTAGATCTTATTTGTCAGATAGATCTTTTGCAGTGGTCACAGGTGGTCAGACTTCGTCCTCTGTTCCTTTATCTGTTGGAGAGCTCCAGGGCTCTGTCCTGGGTTCCCTTCTGTTTTCTCTCTACACACTGTCCTTAGGTAAACTCATTAGCTCTTTTGGTTTTTTCCTACCATCTGTACGCCGATAACACCCAGTTGTATCTTTCCACCCCTGACCTTTCTCCAAGGCTTGGACAGCAAGTTTCGTCTTGTCTCACAGCTGTCTCACAGTGGATGCGCCATCGGCATTTGAAGCTCAACATGTCCAAGACGGAGCTTCTTGTCTTTCCTCCTAAGTCTACCTTTCAACACTCTTTTTCTGTCTGTGTGGACAACATTTCTATTCAACCAGTCCAGCAAGCCCCCGCAGTCTTGGTTTTATGTTTGATTCTTCTCTGTCGTGTATCCCTCAGATCCAGACCACAGCCAAGGCTGGTAGATTTTTCTTATACAATATTGCCAAAATCCGACCATATCTCTCTGCCTCCACTGCCAAGATTCTGGTCCGTGCCCTAGTGGTCTCACGACTTGATTACTGTAACGTCCTCCTAGCTGGGCTTACTCTTTCTCACCTCCGTCCTTTAATTTCTGTCCAGCATTCAGCTGCACGCATTATCACATCTGCCCATCGCTCTGACCATATCTCTCCTTTGTTGGCATCCTTTCACTGGCACCCCCTCCCTTTCCGTATTCAGTATAAGCTCCGGCTGTTGACATTTAAAGCCCTCCATGGGCTGGCCCCTCCTTATTTATCAGACCTTCTTTCTCCTCACATTCCCATCAGGGCCCTCCATTCTGGTAGTCAAGGTCGGCTGTCCCAGCCCAGGATTTCCTCTGCCCCAGCCTGGATTCGCCCCTTTTCACTTGCTGCCCCTCACTCCTGGAACCTTCTTCCCCCACGAACAAGAGCCATCACTTCTTTAACCAGCTTCAAAACGGAGTTGAAGACCATCCTGTTCAGAGAAGCGTTCCCAGGCATTGCATGATTGTCACTTGCTATTTGATGTTCTTTTGTTGCCTGTTTTATTGAACCATTTCCTATATTGCTATGTATTTTATATGTATTATCCTTTTATTCCTTAGATTGTACACCATAGGCAGGCTTACGCTTATATATTTATTGTTTTATGTACAGCGCTGTGAAAATCTACAGCGCTTTATAAATAGTAATAATAATAATAATAATAATAATAATAATAATAATAATAAACTCCCAAACAAAACCAAGTTTTCATTCATCCTTACTGCCAGCCTTTTGCAGCAGTTTCTTTAACTGTCAGCAGATGGAGCCATTGACTTATCAAAACTCTAATACAGGTCTGTAAATAAGGGACCCTGGGTAGTTAATGCAGTTATGAGTCTACCTGAATTATGACAGCATGCTCACAAACACTTGTTTACTAATACAAACTGAAGTACCGAAGCAAATGAACAGGCAGCTAGTTTATTTGTAACCCCCTCACCAATACATATATTTCATGAAACATTTTTGATCAATTTGAAACAGGTTTTGAAAACACTGCATTTTCATCTCCCAGAAAGCCGCAGCTAACATGTTCACTGGCCATAGTGGCTGCAGATTTCCAAGAGCTAAGACCCCAAACAGGTAACTTTCCCAAGCTCTGATTTGAAGAGGGTCTGGATAGAGTTAATTCTATTCAAATAATGTGTAATGCATTTTTATCTGAGACGATGGGCTACAAATTTTAGTGGGGAAATGGCGATTCTGTTTTCTTGTTGCAACTCTGAGATGTGTGAAAGAAATCAAGTCTATTTTTTTCTTTTGAAAGCTGTTGAGTTGAAAAAGGTAAACTGACAAGAAAAAATCACAAAGCCATGTTTGTTTGTTTTTGTTTGTTTTTTAATTAACTGCAGTACAAATTACAGAAAGAATAGATAGCATTCTTGGATACAGATGCTTAAGGGAGTTAGAAATGAACCAAACATTTTTCAGATGGGGCACTCAAAAGAAGGTCTTACAATGTCTGCCCCGTTTCAAAGTTTCTTCATGGTTGTGGCAATAACGCCAGCCATACATACTGCCTGCTCTGTGTATTGTGTGTTTTGTGTGCCTTCCAGCCATTTCCGACTTATGGTGATGCTAAGGCAAACCTATCATGGGATTTTCTTGGCAAGATTTGTTCAGAGAAGGTTTGCCATTGCTTTCCCCTGAAGCTGAGAGCATGTGACTTGCCCAAGATCACCCAGTGAGTTTCATGGCCAAGCTGGGAATCGAACCCTCAGCTCCAGAGCCATTATCCAACACTCAAACCACTATACAAACTGCCTGCTCTAGCTGGGCATCACTGTTTATTCTTATTTTCCCAACAAGATCATAGTACAGCCTCCTCCAACTTGCTGCTCTCCAGATGTTTTTTCTTTCTGCTCCGAACATCCCTGACCATTGGCCACTCTAGCTGGGACTGATGGGAGATGAAGGCCAAATCATCCAAAGAGCATTAGTCGGAGGAAGGCTGTGCAAGGGCAAGAAGTGTTGCCTTTTAACTGAATTAGCTTCGGATGTCTCTACATTGACTAAAATTACTGGCTATGGTGACTTTAAAGACAAATCAGACTCAGACCAAGTTACTATCCAATTCCACTGCTACCAGAAAAGGCAATAGCACATGCTTCCCAGTGACTATTTTCTCAATGCCTGATTCCCAGGCCCCTCAGAGCACATGATAGGACAGGGGGACAGGAAAATCATCTGCTAAATCAATTGGTTTTGCTCCCTTCCATGATTTGATAGAACATCTTTGACCAAATCCTAAAATTGAAATCGAACCTGGACCATCATTAAGAAAGACTATATGTACACTTGGCTAAGAAGTACATACAGGACATGATAAATATCTCTTACAGTCACTTCTACAGCCAAACAGGCAAGCTTCCCACTTGCCCTCAATAATTGATTCAATTGTCTGAGCTGTCTGAGCAATTACAGTGAGAAACACAAAAACACTAGGGAGCTGAATCACTTCGTCAAAGCAGCTACAATCACCTTGTGGGAAACCTTCATTAGTATGTGTTCCATCATTGCTGGTGTTTATTGCTCCTCGCCATTACATTTGCCAGCCATGCGCATTGTTCATTTCTGTGCATTGTGCAATGTTTCTATGCAGTTTGGATGTTAGTTGCTTAATTCTGCTTGTGGATATTTATACTTGCCAAGGGGATGTAGGAGCCCAACCTGGCTGTGTGGCAAGTCTGGACATGCCTCTTTTTTATAGACACACACAGAATTTTTAAAGTTGTACAACCTAGATATTTTGAAGGCTTTATTGAATCATAAAGAAACTAACATATACTATCATTTTGTTGTTGTTTATTAAGAGATTACCCCTTTTCTTCCATATTTTTGGAAGCATCATGATGTTTGGGACTGGGAAGATGCACTAAGAACCATGGCTATTGCAGATATCTTTTTTCAGGAGAGGAAAGTCTATAGGTGGAGAACGAAGTCCATCCTCATAAGTTTTATTGTTTTATGTGCAGTGCCAATGGCAGTGACACCAAAAGGCTATGAATATATCCCAGGAGTATATCAAAAGAGGTTTTGTACACATCAGAACCACAGCCATTTTGTTTCCTTGTCAGGCCCCTGCCATGACAAAAGAGTACACCAAACTGAGAGCTGATTTCCTTGTTTTTCTCAAGTTACTTCACCATACTATTATTTGCTTCCAAATCCAGTTCAAGGTGCTACAAAGACCTAAACATCTTGGGACCCTGATAATTGAAATACTGCCTACTCTCATAGAGCCCACCTGGAATCACAAATCATTAATGTAGGCCCTCGTGTGTAACCCACCACCCCATGAGGCTAGGCCAGTGGGTGCACATGAAAGGACTTTTTCTGTGCCAGCACCTTTACTGTGTACTCCAGTGGAGGTCAGGCTGGCTCCATCCCTTCTGGATTTGAGGCAAAACTGAACTGTCCGACACAGCCTTGGGGACAGCACTATGCAAAAAATCTCACTCATGAATTCCAGGTTTGTTGTTCACACTACAGAAGTGCATCTATGCAAGTTCGGTTGCTCACACATGCCAGCACTTGGATAAAGATGGAGTCGATGGTGCAGATGTATTTGAAACACATTCAAGGCATGCGGAGTTTTATCCTGGTTTATCTCAGGTCTATTTACATTGGTTATTCATACAGCCAAGAATGCAAATCTTTTAGAAAGACTCAGAATACCCTCCGCCAAGAGTAATTATCCCTGGTTAAGTGGGGTTTTTTGGCATTTAATCGGATGGATGCATTCAAAATGCATGTGAACAACAAAGGTTTTACCTGGATTATTTTCAGCATCTGAACAATCCCTTGGACTCTTAAAATTGGAGGAGTCTATTGCTCTTGTTGCTTTAATGTTTGCCTTATTTTAGAATTAATTTTTAAAGAAGAATTTGGACTGTTTTCAATTGTTGTTTGTTTGTTTGTTTAATGTTTTAAAAGTGTTTTTTCAGTTGTGCATGACCACATGAGTCCTGGTAGGCTGAGGGGCAATAAATAAATGCAATAAATAAATAAATAAATAAATGGTCTCAGGCATAGAACTGGTAGTACTTTGGAGTTTAATCTATCAGCATCTGTCTGATTTGCCTATTCCTGCTGCCACAAAAGCCACTAAAATTGAAACAGTATTTTTTTTATTTTTTTAAATGTTTTTATTAATATATAAATACACATACAAACATTAGACATACTATACACAATCCACATTTAGACATCACCTAACAAACAAACAAATATGTATTTACATGCATCTTGAAAATTTCTTATCTTATCTACATTATTTAAGTTCCATCTGGTCCTGCATCTCTTTACCTCTTTACCTTACAAATCACTTTTGTAAACACATATTTTACATATAAAAATGACATTTATTCTAATTCCTGTTTCTAAAAAAGGGAGAAATTTCAACTGACAAAAGTAAAAGGTTCTATTTCTAAGATGGAGTTATTTGTATTATTTCCTTTTGAACAGATCCTCTGTTCTTATATACTAAATTATTGAATCACAGCGCTTCCTTTTTCCTTTATTTTTTCATTCCCAATTTCATCTTCTTCTCTCTATCTGCCTTTTAAATACATTACTTTATACCTCATAATTGTAATACCCATTATATATTTACATGTAAAGATTCTTCCTAATGATACCCTTTTATACATGCATATTCCTTCATCTCTCTTTCCTTTCTTATTTACCTGTTCCACCCTTTCTCTATCATTGCGTTTTTTTTTTCTTATCTATTTTTCATACTTATTTCTCTCTAGCTTGTTTCCCCAATAATTTATTATTAAATTCCAATCTTCCTGAATCTCTCCATTGTCTTCTCCTCTTAAATTCCTGGTAAGTAGATCTAACTCTTTCATGTCTAACAACTTTTCCATCCATTCTTCTTCTGTTGGTATCTGAGATGATTTCCATTTTTGTCCATAAAGTAGTCTAGCGAAACAGCATTTCTAAAAGTGCAATCAGAATATCGAGTAAAATGTATTTTCTATTCAAGTGAAAAGGCTGCACATAAACCCTGTTATTAGGAGATGCAAGCAATTACAGCTCTTTACCCGCCTTCAGTGGATATTTTGTTCGTTGGTTGGTTGGGTATGGATAAATGAGGAAACTAAGGGACAAAAATCATGATCAATGTTAGTTAAGTTACAAAAACAAAACAGAACAGATTTTTTTTAAAAAAATACAGTTCATTGTAGAAAATACATAGGTCCCAAAATATTAGGGTTCCAATTTCTATCTCTGTCTGTCTGTCTGAGAAAAGACAGAAAAGTGTCTCAGAATAATACAGGGATTTTACCATTTCTGGCCCAAAAGTAGCCATTTGGCCTTGAAAAAAAATCTGGACTGACACTGCTTGTATTCCTGCAAGATGATCATTTTGTATTTAAGTCTTCGCAGAAGGATTCTCAGCAAGGTTTAAATGCCAACTCTCAGATTTAATGGCTTAAACCCATGCATTTTAAGATTATTTGTCCAGGTTACTTTTAGAACTATTTCCTCAGGACTGTTACAATACTATAAGCACAGTTGCCAGTGGCTTCCTGGAGTTTCTGTAATCTGAGATAAAGCTCCCAATGAAGTGAATACATACTCCCCAACACTATTTACCGAACTGGGAACAGAGGCCAAACATACAAAGAGCAAGTGCTGGAGAAGGCACAGTGTTCATTATATTGATGAATCAACGTCAGCTGTGCCATTGCCATGGATGCCCTTTTTTCCTCTCTGCTATAATCATAGAGGGGTCTAATAACACAGTCCATCCATCAAGCACTAGTTTTAGCAATAAACTTTGGCTCTGATTCAGAACGCCCCTGCTATTTTCTGCAATAGTGACTTGGCTTTCAATTACACTGGACTTTTTGAAGATTAAAGAGAGAAATTTCAGAGAGCAAACCATATCTACCTGTTACAGCAAAAGCAATAGTCTTCTCCCACCTTAAGGTAGGTAAAGGTAGTCCCTTGACATGAATGTCTATTTGTAACTGAATGTAGAGGCAGTGTTCATCTCCATTTCTAAGTCGAAGAGCCAGTGTTGTCCAAGGACTGCTCTGGTTGTCATGTGGCCAGCATGACTACACTGAACACTATTACCTTCCCACTGAGAATTGGTACCTATTCATCTACTTGCATTTGCATGCTTTCAAACTGCTAGGTTGGCAGAAGGTGGGACTAGTGATAGGGGCTCATCCCCATCATGCAGCACTTGGGCCTCAGATTGCCAACCTTCTGATCTTCCAATCATCAGAATTGACTTTCGGCCTTAGATGCTATCAAATATATTGTGGGCAAGTTTGCTAGGTCAGGCTTTGAATTCTGGGGCCAAACCCCAAGACATAGGGACGACCCCATGTGGTGTTACAAGGAAAAGACTGTAGTGATGTCAATAGACAGCAATGATGTATTCAAATCTTTTAGTCAAAGTCTCTACCTTCAAGTCTCAAGTCAAGTTTTAAGTCCTTGAAAGATACTTTCAAATCAAGTCTCAAGTCTGGGAGCCAACTTTTAACAAGAAAAAAGGAGGTGGGGCGCATTTCTCAAAGGGAACAGCAAGTGTGTTAGTCAATGGGCTTCAGGTGAGGGTTGGGGTCTCCTTGGCAGCCTGTCCCTGGTTCACAACACAGGTGCCTTCTGCAGCTTTTTAAAAGCTTCAGAAGGATCCTTCCACCTCAAGTCCATTGTCTAACGCATTTGCTGTTTCCTTCCAAGACATGCTCCACACACTTTAGGGGCAGAGCTTGACTACTGCTTGATGGCACTGGGAAGTCAGTCACTAAAAATATACAAGTGTCAAGTCAGGTTGATTCAGTGTGTCATTTTTGCAAAGTCAAGTCACAGAAGTGACTTGAGTCTACTTAAGTCCAAGGCAAATTGACTAGCAGCTACATCTCTGATAGACAAGATACTTTGAGCATCAACTACACAGTATACCATTCAAATTAAAAGATACCAAGACCAACAAATGAGGAATATTCACATAGACACACACAAGGTGAAGACACATACAGAGAAAGTGAAGGAAAAGTCACTTGACAGTGACTGACATTAATTATCCATCAAGAAGATTGGGATTGCTTACCTATTGTCCTTAATGGCAGCATGGCCATGTGCGCACAATGTCATTGGGGACAATGGTGGCTGTTCCTAATGGTGGTGTGGCCACAGGCTTGCACTACTATTGGGGACAATGGGACTGAGGTTCTGTGGATTTTGTTATCTGTGGGGGGATGTCTGGAATGGATCCCCTACAGATACCAAGGTCCCACTGTATTTCTAAATATCTTTATTTATTGCTAAGTATAAAGTGTTGAATCTAATGATCAAGTGCCCAGTTTTATGGGCAACTGCTTTTTTGCTCTGACAGATGCCTTGCTGTGGTTGAGATTTTGTTTACTGATGGGAGAGCAAAAAAAGTTCTGCCAGGATACATACAGAGGAGTTCTGGGAGGGTGACAGCTGCAAGGCAGATGGTGGTACAACCAAGTTCTTCCTCCTCACCCCCATGTTGGAGAAGTCGTGCCTGTCTGAGAGTGGTGAAGCTATAGCTGTTGCTGCCTGATAGCTGTAGCGCACTCTGGGAAAGCAAATGCACAAAGATGTATTGCTTACCTCCATGCACAACATGAGAAAAAGTAGTTATGCTAGCATAACCCCTAGTTACGTTGCTATAAATCACCAAGAAGATTTTGGCCAATGTCATTTTTGTTATAAACTATTTATAAATGTATGGCACCATGGCACTTTAAGCAGAGACAAATTTGGCCATCTGAAATTACTGTCAACAATTTTACCTGCATTTATATGTTCAAGATATTCTGTACCTTTTGAGTTTCCAAGACAGTAATTAAAAATTCTGTACTACAAAAGCACTGGTTATCAAGCACTGGCTAATTGCTTCTGATTGAATCATTGGGTACAAACATCTGGATGTGTTTTCAAAGAGATAGTCATGTTAGTCTGTGGGGTGGGTAGAGAGGAAAATATCTTGAAACACCTTTGAGACTGATTTGTTTTAGCGTGAACCTTTGAGGATATCAATCCATTTCTTCAGATACACTGATGGGGTGATATTAAGCCCTGGTGTGCTTAAGCACAATTACATAGTTGTGGGTGTAAGATAGAATGTAATAGGATACAGAAGACTAGAAAGAAAAATAGATGAATTATGATATATTCACATATTCCAAACCAATAGCAAAGGTATGAAGAGAGGTAATGGTTTCTTGGCACACTAAACATATTAATAAAGGAGCCTTGGTTTTGATTCCAAGAAAACTGTCTTTTAGTAGGCAGATTTGTCGCTTTCCCACTTCATTACTAGCAGGTCTGTATCACCTTCAGGGACTCTTTGTAGATTTATAGGCAGAATACAATGCGCATCTTTCTGTACCCTATTAGATTCTGTCCCACTCCCACAGCTATGTAACTGTGCTTAAATACTTGTTGGTTAGATAGCATTCCAGCAACCTGAAGAAATGCATTGATCAACAAGAAAGGTTGTTATTATTAGGTGCTGCTAATTCTCTTCTCTGTTCTCTGAATGCACACTTTTAAAAATGTTTATGCAAACCCTTGGGTCACTACTCCGCCACACACACAATATCATACTGTCATAACAACACAATAATTCATTCTATTATAGGTGAAAGGGCTTTGTTTTGTTTTTTTTAAATTATACATCTTTGGTGTAATTAGGCCATGAATTCAGTTCTTTTCTTTACTTGACAAAAGCTGAAAGGTTCACACAATGCTGGTAAAGTGCTTCACTGCTTATATAAGATGGGAATCAAAAAGGCAGAGAAAAACAACTTTCTGCAGAAAACAGAGTGGTATGCAGACCGCTTGGGCAAACAACAATGGAACAGAATGGGAAGAGAGCATTTTGACTGAGGTCAAAATGGAGGAACGACATGGAGGGGCACGTATAGAAGGTCTGTAGAAAATAGCTGGAGATGAGAAATGGGACCACATAGATGAGGCAAGACCATAGATGAAGTGATTAAAAACAAAATATGTTCGGAAGAAAAAGTTATGTGGAAAGAGAGCAAAAATATTAGATATATCAGGATACTAATCTGAGTTGCATATATGTGGATATGCCTGAGAATATTCATATACACACACTGCTACAGGTTGCCTCCTTGTTCAGTACCTTCACTCTAGTACAGTGGTTCTCAACCTTCCTAATACCATGACCCTTTAATACAGTTCTTCATGTTGTGGTGACCTCCAACCATACAATTATTTTCATTGCCACATGCAAATATGTATTTTCCAATTGTCTTAGGTGACCCCTGTGAAAGGGTTGTTCGACCCCCAAAGGGGTCCCGACCCACAGGTTGGGAACCACTGCTCTAGTACATCACATAAAACATCAAATGGATTTGGCTTAAAGATATAATCAAAATATGGTGAACCATTTTCATAAAACACACAACTTGCCTTTGGATGGATCCTCATACACATGTACAGTTATGGCTCTGCAGTGAGACTGACATTGTCTTTTTTTTCACTCTATATATTTCATCAAGAGGCTCCTGTCAGAACAGAAGAAGGAGAAACAGAATGGTTCCCAAATTGGCAAAGGGATCAGACAAGGCTGCATCTTATCATCCTACTTGTTCAACTTATATGCGAAACATATTGTAAGAAAAGCAGGCTTGGACAAAGAAGGAGGAAGAGTGAAAATAGGAGGAAGGAATATCAACAATCTAAGATACCCAGATGACATCATAATACTAGCATAAAACTTTTCAGACTGGGAACTAAGAGAGATCAAGGAAGAAAGTGCAAAGGCAGGCCTACTGCTGAACATAAAGGAAACAAAAATAATGACAAGAGAGAATTTTGACAAAGTCAACCTAGACAATGAAGAAATCTAAGTAGTAAAAGAGTTCTCATACTTGGGATCAATCATTGATAGAAATGGGAACTGCAGCCAGGAAATCAGAAGAAAATTAAGAATGGGGAGAGTGGCTATGAAAGAACTAGAAAAGATTCTAAAATGGAAAGATATACAACTCAGCACAAAAGTTAGACTCATACAAGTCATTGTATTCCTTATTATGTATGGATGTGAGAGCAGGGCAGTTAAGAAAATAGGAAGAAAATCAATTCATGTGAGATGTGGTGCTGGAGAAGAGTGCTGAGGATCCTGTGGATGGTCAAAAAGACAAATAAATGGGTCCTAGAGCAAATCAAGCCAGAGATCTCCCTGGAAGCCAAGAAGACAAAACTGAGGCTGCCGTACTTTGGGCACATCATGAAAAGAGAGGACTCACTGGGGAAAAAAATAATGCCAGGAAAGGTGAAGTAGAAAGAAAGGAAGGCAACATGCTAGATGGATGGACTCTATTAAGACTCTATTATGACTTTACACGACATAAGCAGAGCACTGGAGGAAAGGGAATATTGGAGCTGTCTCATTCACAGGGTCGCCATGGATCGAGATCAACTAGAGGGCTGTTAACAACAACAAATACAAATAGTAGTAGACCCATCCTTTCTTTCAAGGAGACTTTATTTAAAGGGAAGCTGCAACACAGAGAAATAGAATTGCATTATTTTTCTCCATTAATAGTTAAAAGAATCACTTCAAGATATTGTACTCTTTCTGTCCTTCTAAGGCCTCTGTCCTTTCTTTAAAGTCCCTGTAGTGTAAAATCTGGGGATAATTTTAGACATTGTGCCAGTCAAACCAGACCTTTCAACTTTGACACATATGATAATACTATACGGACATTTAGTGCTTAATCAGAGATAAACAAATTTAGTAATCCTGGTTTTTCAAAGTAATATTTCAAGGAATTGAAAATCAACCGTTTCTCCATTAGCTTGGAAAGAAATCACGTTTCAGTCTACATTATGTTATGTAGAAAGAAAGAAATGTATTATGTACATTATATTAGTTTCTCTCCTACATTATATTATGAAATTCATTGTCCAGTGTATTCAATTATTAGACGTAATTAGGATAGACTTACCAAATCAAATTGCTGAATGTGAAATCCTCTCTTATGTAAATTCCATTCATTCAATGGGGAGACTATTCGGGACTAAAAACTGGATTTTGTCCAGAGAATATTAAACAATATTGGATAAGGCTGTTGCCAGCTGTTGCAAAGCTTCCACTTTGCTTCCTGTGTCGAACATGAAAAGGAAATTGAGAAGCTGACAGTCTTTTAATGAATTACTTGTAAATAACAGCCACTGAATTTAGAGTCTGACTAAATCATACTTAAGAGTATGTGCACCAATGGACTTAAGTTCGCCGTGATTCATTTGTCTCATTGATTTCAGTGATGTCATTCTCTCTATATATCTAAATTAGTAAACCTACACTACTACATATAGCAGCTTGATACCACTTTAACTGCCATTGCTTCATCTTATGGGAAGTCTGTTTGATTTGGGTTCACTAGAGCTCTCTGGTAGAAAATTCAAAGCACCTTATTAAATTTCAAATCCCAGAATTTTGTAGGATCAAACGTACTCTATTAGCTCAGCCAAAAACCCACTGGGTGACCTTAGGCAAGCTACATGCTCTCAGCTTCAGGGGAAGGCTATGGCAAACCATCTCTGAAAAAATCTTGCCAATATAACCCCATGATAAGTTTGCCTGAAGGTCACCATAAGTCAGGAGAGACCTGAAGGTACACAACAAGATCAAAGTATCAAGATGCTATGCATATATAGTGTAGATTGCACTCTAAATCTAGATCCAAGCAAATAAGTTCAAGGCTTGTATAACTTAGTAGCTGTGGCTGCTTGACATATAGCACAGCTGCTTACATGTTTACTCTGATGTTAGCCTCACCAAAGTAAATGTGCATAGCAATGATATAGACTCAAAATGATTGACTCAGACTCAAGTCAAACTCAGATTGTTCCAATGACTCAACTTAGATTCAAATCAGCAATAAATGATGCACTGATTTTATTCAACTTATGACTTGTATATTTTTAGCAACCAACTTGCTATTTCAAGCAGCAAGCAAAACCTGCTTCCAGAATCTGGGGCACTTTTTTCGAACAGCAAATAGTTAGGCAATGCGCTTGAGGCAGAAGGATCCTTCTAAAGCTTTTGAAAAGTTTTAGAAGGGTCCTCTGATGTGGAAGAGGTACAGGCTGCTGAGAAGACCTCAAACCCTATCTCAAGCCCATTGCCTAACATGTTCGCTGTTTCCCTCTGAGAAACATGTCCTGCTTCTTCTTTTACCTGTTGAAATAGGTTCCCAGACTTGAAAATTGACTTGAGACTTGACTTGAAATTAATTTGCAAATACTTGTTTTGAGTTGGGAGTTAAAGACATGAAAACATCACTGGTGTATAGGGCCACAGTTTGAGCATCTTTTAAAAGTGATTTCTAAAATTTATTGTGTTTTTATTAGTCTGTGTCAAATGTTAATTGCCATCCTGAGGAATAGCACCATGAGCCTATGGATCAGCTTGAATTGCAGGGGCATAAGAAAGACTGGAACCACAGCAAGTTAAATACATCCCTTTCTTCCAAAAGCAAGGTAGACAGTCTGCAAATGGAAAGTGTTGAACATATGCTTCAAGTTTTGACAAAAAGTCAACCCTGGCAGGAAAATTAGGTCTACATTTTTGTTTGTTTTCCAAATATCCAGAATCTATACAAGGCATACATGATTATGCTCCACCGTTCCTAACAATGTTCACACTATGAATTATTCATTAAGAAAATCCCAATAACTCACAATGAAGAAAAACAACAACAAAGGATTGAATGACATTCTGGAAATTATTATTCCAGTGTGCTACAAATAAAAATCATTTTCTCATATATCCCACTTCACTTCTTCACCTTTGGTTTCTCACATAAATAGTAAACTTCGATCCGATATTTTCCAGTTTCATTGCACAATGAGAGGAATAATACTGGTTGTTGGCTATACACCTACCTCAAGGACTATTTTGTAAAGCTTTGACACAAAATACCATGGTGGTGGTTTGTGGGAACAGTGGGAGGAAAAGGTGTTCTGCTTTTTAACTCAGCTTCCTTCAAAGTACAACATCTGGAATATGTCTTTCTTTTTCTGCTCATACTTGCTGGAGCCATGTCTGAGGACTCTGGGGGCTTTGGATCTTGTGTATCCTTTGGTTTCCAGTATACTTAGGCAACCCTCCTGGATCCACCTACTTCTCCAGTTCTCTGCAGAGTTCCAGCCTAGAAAGGTATGCAACAGAGAGGCAAGAGCCATGAAGGATTCTTTGGAGGCAGGAAGGGAGGGACCTAAAGCCAGACCTCCTCCTCTGGAACCCTGGAGGAGTAGATAAACTCAATCTTATTGGGTTTATTAATTCAGTCAATCAATCCTTCATTTCCAAACGTAAAAGAATAAAAAATCAATCAACTAATACAATCAAATCTGTCCAAAACACATACATATTACCGCACTCAAACCTTCCTTCACCCCCATTCTTTAACCTTCTTACCTCTATCTAGATCAAGAGAAGTAATAGTGCCACTGTACTCTGCTTTGGTCAGGCCCTACCTGGAATATTGTGTCCAGTTCTGGGCACCACAATTAAAAAAGGACATTGATAAACTGGAGCGTGTCCAAAGGAGGGCGACTAAAATGATGAAGGGTCTGGAAACCATGAGGAACAACTTAGGGAGTTGGGGATGCTTAGCCTGGAGAAGAGAAGGTTAAGAGGTGATATGATAGTCCTATTTGAATATTTGAAGGGATGTCATATTGAGGAGGGAGCAAGCTTGTTTTCTGCTGCTCCAGAGAACAGGACCCGGAACAATGGATGCAAGCTACAGGAAAAGAGATTCCACCTGAACATTAGGAGGAACTTCCTGACAGTAAGGGCTGTTCGACAGTGGAATGCACTCCCTCGGAGGGTGATAGAATCTCCTTCCTTGGAGGTCTTTAAACAGAGGCTGGATGGCCATCTGTCAGGGATGCTTGGATTTGGATTTCCTGCATGACAGGGGGTTGGACTGCATGGCCCTAGTGGTCTCTTCCAACTCTACGATTCTATGATTCTATCCTCCCTTGTACCTCCCTTTCTTCTCTCTCTATTCTTTTCACATCATATTTCTTTCCTTATACCTTCTTGAACCTTATTCCTACCTTCTACACTTGCTCCTACCTTCTATCACATATCTACATTCCATCTACTTATCTTCTTTACCTTTACCTATCTTCTTTAACCTACAACTAATAGTATTCAATCTTCAGTTTTCTTTCATATTATCATCACTTTCATCCTCTCTGATATCTTTTCATTTTCAAAGTATCCCATTTGTTAAACAACTTTGAATCTTTTCAGTATACCTGCTAGTTTCATTTTCTAAATCATATTCAACCATCATATATCATTTATCATTTATTCCTTTAACATTGACCTCACTATGAATGCAAATACATACCTCAGTTTGATCACTTCTTCCCAAATATTTCTATATCTTAATCATATACTTAATCTATCACCCAAGGAGACCTTCTGCTGTGCTTTCTCCAACTGGACTTGTTTATCTCGGATTGGCCTTTTTAGTCATCAGCGTGCTTGTAGAAAGCATGGGATGAGTCCTTCCTGAATCTTTGTTCGTGAAGAAAAGCCAGAGAGAGAATTACAATTACACTTCCCCTGGAAAAACTTAATCTTATGGTAATATACACTGCAATTACAGATTGCACTGGGATTTGAACTAGGATTTTAAAAAGAACACCCATAGCTATCCCCCACAGAGTGTAGGGATCCCCCTTCCTCCTTTCTCTTCTCTGAGTGAGTGGTTACAGATAGACTCCATATTTAACAAACTACTTCTTGAAGGTTTCCTGTCATTAAAGTTGGTCCAGAAATGAAGCTGTTCCAGAAGTCTATAGAGTTTGATAAAAAAAAATTAGGCCATTGGCAACTAATTCGAGTCAGGACTCATTACATGCATTTGGTCCTGGTATTTAAGGCCTTGTGCTTTAATGTTCCCCGGTATCTGGCAGCTCAGCTAGCATGGTATGTACTTTCTAGACATTTAATATCTACAAGCAAAGGATTATTGGCAGTTCCACCAACATCTATCAAGGCTGTGAGCCTTTCAGAATCTGCCTCTCCATCTGCGGAACTGTCTTCCTTTGCATCTCCAGCTGAAAGAGGATCATACCTGCTTTCATAAAGGGCTGAAAACCTTCCTCTTCAATTCTCTGAATTAAGCTGCTGAATGCGCCTAAGGTAGCCGAGATGGGTAGCAACTGATGAGGATTTTGTTGTAGTACATTAGTATATTATTTTAATATTTTAGTATTTTATAATGTTGTGTTTTTTTGTTTTGGTTTTGATTATATATGTTTGATGTTCTGCCCTTGAGTGAAAAGAGCATTATAAATAGTCATTATTATTATTATTACTCATTTAATTAATGCCAGGGATGTTCTGGAATTAGTGTTGACATGAGTCCTTACCAAAGACAGCCCTCTGTTTGAAGGGCCTTCACAAGTTAGTCCTCTTTTTGAAAGTGTCTTCTGTTTGAACTCCTGTCCAGTCCCATAAGTGTGATT
>NC_056527.1:61775909-61817494 GCF_019175285.1 Sceloporus undulatus | reverse complement strand
TAATAATAATAATAATAATAATAATAATAATAATAATAATAATAATAATAATTTTATTTATATACTGCTTTTCCAAAATTTCATCCTTGCCAGGAGAATTGGTTCTCCACAGGGCCTCTGCAGAGATATACTGCATTATGATGCCATGTGCTGCCAGGTGCCTTGGTGAAGAAAACAAATCACTGCCCTGCTGCCTCAGTGGTTCACAATTCTGAACCTATTTTCTTTTAATGAGATATAAAGCCTTCTACAAGCATTTTGCATAAAATATGCCTCTAATCCTTCTAAGATTTTTAATTTAGTCCCCTTTCGCATTTATCCATACACATTATTCTTTTATTTCATGTTTTTCATTAGAAAGCATGCATAAATTGCAAAATGTGAAACCTTACAATCCAGTCCTTTCGATTGTTCAAAGCAGTATAATTGAAAGGTTTGGGTTGTAAGGTTTTAGATTTTGCAATTTATACATGCTTTCTAATGAAAAGCATGAAATAAAATAATAATTTGTATGGATAAAAGTGAAAAGGAACTAAGTCTTAGAAGGATTAGAAAGATATTTTGTGCAAAATGCTTGTAGGAGGCTTTATATCACAGTAAAATAAAATAGATTCAGAATTGTGAATGGATAATTTGTCGTATTCATGCATCTACAATACATGGTGTGTGAGAAGAACATGTTGGGAGGAATGGGATGAAGTGATACAGTCTTGTATATTTGGCATTTTTGTTGATTTGAATCTAGGACTTTGAAAGCTGGTTATGACAGAAGCAGAACTTGAAAACTTTGCTTGTCTGTTCCAGGGTATGAAAGAGATTAAACAGTTGTGTCTAATGATTAAATTTAAATAAAAGAACTTTGGATTTTCTTACACATATCTATGGCTACCATTATGGTCAGTATAAAAAAACACCAGATGGTACGTCTGTCTCCAGATAGAGCAAAGAATAGTCCCTCACAGCTTTCTGTTTTCTCTGTTAAAAATTATACATCAGGGACAACATTTCAAATTCATACTATCCTGACTCAGGAAGGCACAATGCTTAATAATTCACTGGAGCCTAATCAGATTGCAGCTTTTCCCAAGGCATGTCATAAATGAACAATGAATTATGCCATTCTGCTTATGAATTCAGGAATGTAGGAATGAATCAGAGTGGTGTTTCATAAATCTATATAAACATGATACAGACTTTGACTAACACTTGAGGGAAGCCAGTACTGAACAGAAATAACCACACTACTAAATTGAACAAACAGACACTGTATTCAAAGGACAGTCTTGGTTTATGGAAGCAGGGGTAGGATTGGATTACTTTGGTTAATCCAAAATCTACATCTTAACATTGTCTGACATCATGTCAGTGACATAATGTCAGGATGTCTTTGGAGGAGGAGGAATTCACTATTCCCCTCAAACAACAACATCCTCCAGGACCTGTGTTGAACTTCCAGGAGAATGCCCTTCATCATTGTTCCTCTGGATATAGAGACATAGCCAGATGCTTCTCAGCCACCTTTTGCTCTCCACCAGCTATTATATGGCTGTGTCATGGTTGACAAGAAGGGACAGGAGGGTTTTAGTGGGGGAAAGAGCCGAAATGAGGCATAGGTCCACCTGGGCAGAACCATACATTGTATCTCCACATGCAGGATTGTGGCCAATGTTACTAAGGAGTTTATCACACTATCGAGATTCCGCAGGAAAACGGGAGTTAAACTAGATTTAAACCAAAGAAAACCTGGAAATGCCCAAAGTTTATCACAGGACATCACAGATAACGTGAAATAACGCGAAGTTAATCCAAACGCAAAGCGGGGGAAAAAAACGGCAGCTTTTTACTTTCGGAAGAACCTGAAAGTAAAAAAGCTACCGGTTTTCTCTGCTTTGTGTTCGGATTAACTTTGCATTATTTCACTTGGGCAGTGCCCTAGTGTGATAAACTAACCAGATTTGCAAGTTTGATTTAAATTCAAATGTACTTTAAATCATGTTTAACTCCCCTTTTCCTGCGGAATCTCCCCTAGTGTGATAATTCTCTAAAATAAAACAAGAGTGAGATTAAAAGAACACCTCACAGAGGACAAAGGCTTTAAAGGCCGCCATCCATAGGTATTTGTGGGTTTTTCAGGCTATGTGGCCATGTTCCATTATAGAACATGGCCACATAGCCCGAAAAACCCACAAAAAACCTCACAGAGGACATTAAAGTCTTTTAAGGAGTTAGACAAGGCTGCATCCTGCCCCCCTTTTTAACTGACCTTAGTTTGTCAATAATGTATACAAGAGATGCCATCACCTTCTTTTCCCCTGCCACCCTAAACAAACATGTTTCCAATTTTCTCCTCCTCCTTCTTCCTTTTGCTCATTTCCAACCTGCCTCTTCTTGTGGATCAAGGCAGGGAGCAACAAAAGATTAAAGCACAACAGACTAGGCACATAGCACCAGTTTAAAAAACACATAACACCAGTTAAAAGACCATAGAAAACCAATATCTATTTTAAAATAATCAATAGATATTTTAATACCCATAGTTTAAAAATCATCTGGATAGGCCAGCTGGAAGAGACTGATCTTTAGTGCTCTTTTGAACTTGGACAGAGCAACCATAAGTCTAATCTTTTCTGACAGGTCATTCCACAGCCTGAGGGCAGCTGAAGAAAAAGTTCTCTGGGTGACAGTTGCCAGCCTATTCCTGGCTGACTGAAGTAAATGTCCCCCAAAGGACCTGAGTGTATGGGGTAGATTATATGGGAAAAGATGAACCCATGGTTAACCTGGACCCAAATCATGTACGGCTTTAAAAGTAACAACTAGCACTTTGTACTTTTCCTGGAAACTATTTGACAGCCAGTGGAGTGATTTTAATATTGAGGTAATATGATCACTCCTAGATGTGCCAATAAGCAATCTGACTGCCAAGATTTGAACTAACTAAAGTTTCTGAACTTGGTACAGAGGTAGTCCGATGTACAGCATATTGATGACGTCCACCCTTTAAGTTAACAGTGCATGTAATTAGCAGGCTGCATGACTGACTGTGTGTGCCAGTTGCTGTCTGGGGCATGGAGCATCATGTGGTGGCCTTCCTCCATGGAGGATTGCCAGCCAGCTTCTTCTTCCCACTGCATTGTCTGAGGAAAAAGCTAGAGGTATCAGCCAATGAACTTAAATCTATTTCAAGCTCATTGGCTGACACATCTAACTGGAGTGAATTGGAGAACTTTCCACTCTGGTCAGGTGGCGGAGATATATTTAGTCCCCTACTGAGCAGTCCTGCTTGGACCATTGGCCCACCCAGCCACCCACCATCCCTCTTTTCTTGTGTATGTTAAACACTGCAGGGTTTGGGTGTTGTATTTTTTGGTTCTCACAGGGATTTTCTGGCTATGTGGTTATTTCCAGTCTTTTATCACAACTGCAGAGGGGAGATTAGTATGGATCCTAGATTCAGGGCATCATTCACCAGTGTTTGGCATGAATGGGAGTCCCCTTATGGGACTCAGGGATGTGGGGCAGAAGTGGTGTTGCCCAGGCAGGGATGAGGACCTTTCCATCACTCCCCAATACAGGAGATTATGCACGGTGCTGGCCCTGGTGGATCCTTGCCCTGTCATCCCCTTGGTCTGGCACCTGACTGATTCTATCAATCATAGAATCATAGAGTTGGAAGAGACCACAAGGGCCATCCAGTCCAACCCTCTGCCATGCAGGAAATCACAATCAAAGCATCCCTGACAGATGGCCATCCAACCTCTGCTTAAAGACCTCCAAGGAAGGAGACTCCGACTGAGGAAGTGTGTTCCACTTTTGAACATCCCTTACTGTCAGGAAGTTCTTCCTAATGTTGAGGTGGAATCTCTTTTCCTGTAGCTTGCACCCGTTGTTCTGAGACCTGTTCTATAGAGCAGCAAAAAACAAGCTTGCTCCCTCCTCAATATGACATCTCTTCAAATATTTAAACAGGGCTATCATATCACCTCTTAACCTTCTCTTCTCCAGGCTAAACATCCCCAGCTCCCTAAGTCATTCCTCATAGGGCATGGTTTCCAGACCCTTCACTATTTTAGTCGCCCTCTTTTGGACACACTCTAATTTCTCAATGTCCTTTTTGAATTGTGGTGCCCAGAACTGAACACAGTATCAACATGTGAGTTGATCAATACCTGGGTCCAAACCCATATCTTTGGCCAACTTTATTTTCAGCTGTAATCAGTGAAGTTGTTGTCATGTTTTCTCCAATTATATTTCATATGGTTGTTGGTGTTGTGTGACATTGCCCTTGGACAGGCATCAAGCTCTAGAAAAGGATGCAACTATCTTAACAATCAAAGCTGATAGTAAGCACTTCTGGTTGTCACATTTATCTTGGCCATCCTTTGGAATGATGGATCCAGAAATAACATCAAGTTGCAAATATGGTCTTTCAGGAATAGTATAACCCATCCAGTACTAGTTGATACCTCTTCAAACACAGGTTAGGAACATTGACAGTAAGCACCTCTGTCTTGTATATGTTCAGCTTCAGTTTGTTTTTCCTCATCCAATTCATTACCTTCTCCAGGTTTTCATTCAGAGGAGACAGGTGGTACTTCGTTGAAGGACAGAGGTATATTTAAGTGTCATAGGTATACATAACAACAACAAAGATATACTGATAGCTCCCTGTCCCATGCCTCCAGATGATCTGTCCCAGTGGCTTCTTATAGATGTTAAACATCATAGGGGACTGAATGGCATCTTGTAGTATTACATATAACAATTCCTTTTTTTGAGGACCAGCTCTCCAAGTACCACCAAGTGGAGCCTGAGAGATAGGCCCAGACCACTGAAGCACAGTGCCCCCACCTGATGTATGCAGATGATTTTGTTCTCCCATTGCTCAATCAGATGGATTTGAGATAGATGTTGCTTGTTTAGCTTGTTTTCTACAAAGTTATTCAAGAATCAAGATAATGGTTCTGAGAAAGGCACAAATGGGATTATGATTGCTTTGAAAAAAAGCACAAGTGAGACTATGGTTGCTCTGCAGTATTAGCAAAGAAAACCAGAATTAGAACATCAGACCAGCTGGGATTAGATTAAAAGGAAGCTTTGTTTGCTTGAAAAGTCTAAAAATGAGAACTTTCATGATGTTTGTAGATGCACTTTTAACATAAGAACTCTTTTAAAGAGCTTATAATTTTCTTTTACCTTTTATGTCTGTGCTTATGTCAATCAATATTTTATTGTATGCTGTTTCACACTTTGTGTTTGCAATGGCTAAGGCTAATAGCAATAAATATTTCGGACTGGATATGTTAAAAATCTTCCCTGATATTCCAAGTAAGAGTTAAGTAAAAATAGAAGGAAGTGAACATGCTAACCTCGTCCTCCCTGCTATTGATTATGCAAATCAATGTGTCTGGACTGTAAAGCTTCTTGTGTGTGTGGAGGCTCTCGTTGCAAACTGGAAGTCTTGAAACACCATGTTCAGACTCATGTGAAGAACCTCTGTCCATGCAGGAAGGTCTCTTCTTTAGATTTGTTTCTTTTCAGTGAGGAAAACAGTAGCCAGTGTTGGGACTAGTCTGCTCACATATTTACTTAACCTTTATTCAGAATGCCAAAGTAGAGCTCTTGAAAACCTATAATTTTGTTGAGGTGGCTAGACCCAACATGGTATAGCCAGCAGCTTATTCTGTATCATTGATTTTACTCCAGTTTCCCCAAAGCTGCTTCATTCATGGTTGCTTCATTCTAGGGTTCGGCAAACAAGGATGCTAGTTCCCCTGCTCTGTCACCATTTCAGTCACTCTTCATACATGGACGCAGCCATTGAAGAGGAGAGCTTCCACTATCTGAGGAACATCATATTCCAAGTTGCTTGTAGACTCTTCATAGACTGCTGTGTTTGTCCATTTCAGAAAGTCTCCCTTCACATGTGCAAGGTAACAGAGACAGCAAAGGTAGAGGCAGGACTAGTGCATTTACTCAATACTGGAAAGAAACACCAATGTTCCAGTCTTGTACTACTGTTCTTTCAGAAAACCAGGATCTTGCCATGTCCAATTATCTCTCCTTTTATTTTATCTACAATATTTAGCTTTGGGGAGATATTCTTGAGTGAAAAGGTAATTTTGCTACCACTGCTGTGAAGCTCTTGGCTGTCTTATTTTCAGTGCTGGAATGCAACCCATCTGCTCCTGAAGCTTTCAGTACCGTTTACTTGCTATAAAACATGCCTGAAATGAAAAGTTCGTATGAATTTTTCAAATAAATCTATAAAATGTGCTACTTTGGACCTAATACTGTAGCTAATTTGTCTCTCATAAAACTCCTTTCCCTGTGAGTATTTATTTCTAAGCCTCAAATAGAAAGCAAGGCATCTTCTCTCTCCATGTGATACCCTTTTTAAGCACAGTTGTTAAGAATTAAGTGTTGCAAAAGCTGCAGTTATATTGGATAGAACAGATGCGTTTGATGGAATACAGCCACATCTGGCTTTATGTGCTGCCCACCAGACTCAGTCTCAGTAAGAAGGATTTTGAGTAATCCAGACTCTTTATTCTGTATACAATCTCTTCAAATTCTTTGGCCCTAATCACAAGAAAAAACAGTTAGAACTAATTTCTGTCACTCATGGGCTAAAAACTCCATAATGTGGAACAAGCCCTCGCTCACACGTTAAAGAGGCATTCAAAAGGATAATCCTGTCTGTGGAAAAGGAGTGAACCACACTGTAGATGCACAAAAGAGTATATATAAATAAGTGTGCACTAATGATAACAGTTGATTTTACCCTAGAGTGGTATTTTACCAGTCTTTTTTGGGCCAGTTCTTCTAGGATGGGGCATACCTGTCCCAGGGCATCATCTAAATGCCACATCTCCAGAATGACCCAACATTGGCCCTTTGGGGCCATCTGTTTGAGGCATTGTGTCACTTCTAAAAGAAGGTCCCTCTGAACCTTCCCTCTGTATTCCCTTTGAACCCATGGAGAGAGGAGATTAGCCACTTCAGACACTGGCTTATCCTTTTGACTACACCAGTGACATGTTCACCTGGATGTGGAAGACGGGGCTATGTAAGCATACAGATGTGGGTGTACCTGTCATGGGGTTGGAAAACAAAAAATTCAATTATGCTTGAACCTTGTCTTATAAAAACCCTTTGTTATTAACTGTCATTAAGTTGGCTTCAACTTATGGTGATCCCATGAATGAGATCTCCAGTCACCCTGTCACTAATGGCCCTGTTTAGGTCTTACAGACTCTGGGCCATCTTCCTTGATGGAATCTATCCATCTGTAATTCAGTCATCCTCTTTTCCTTATTGTCTTCTAACTTACCAAGCATTGTCAGCTTTTCTAGTCACTAAGGGCCCGATCAGACAGACCCAAATAAAGCTGCTTTGGGTCACTTTGGAGGTATGCTGTTTAAATGACACATGTATCTTAAGAGGCCAGAAGCTGCGCCAAAGCTGCACTCTAGTCTTTAGGACTGAAGCGTGGCTTTGGCATGGCTTCCGGCCTCTTAGGATGCATGCAGCATTTAAACAGCATACCTCCAAAGTGACCCAAAGCAGCTTTATTTTGGCCTGTTTGTTTGAGCCCTAAGTACAGATACAGACAAATAGCGGGATACCATACGAAATTTAGTTAAATACTTAAACAATTACAGGTATAATTAAATAATTAACAATGAACAATAGAATATTAGATCATCATAATAGTACAGAACAGTAAGTGTTAATTATGGCCTCATACAGACAGGCCAAAATAAAGCTGCTTCGGGTCACTTTGAAGGTATGCTGTTTAAATGATGCATGCATCCTAAGAGTCCGGAAGCTGCGCCAAACCCACGCTCCAGACCTATGGCTTCTACATAGAGTTCAGGTTTGATTTGCTCTAGCCCTTATGTACATTCAATCAATTGTGTGGATGCTGGAGTGTTGTTCAGTAAACCAGTCTTCTGTATTTTAACAGCAAGCTTTATTTCAGTAACCAAAGAAATTAGCAGTATGGCTACTGCAGATAGAACTATAGTAATCCTCAAATGAACACATAGAGTCAGCAATGGACCCACCCCATAAATTTGTGTGCTTTCCTCATATTTGTTCATAAAACAAAGCATTTCTACAGCCAGTGTTACTCACCTTCTGCCCCATAGCTCCCAAGCTCTTTCAAGCTGTTCATACAACTGGCCTTGGTCACTACTAGTACTACAGTCCTCTCTTACACATCTGTTCATTATCTAGCTAAGCAATTATTTTACTTTGCACAGGGATAGGCCCCTCATATCCAATATATGTTTCCATAAAACATATACAATACCAGTACACACAGTAATAAAACGGGAAACAGAAATAAATCAGCTAACACAACAACTATTTCCATGACAGGATATTTCAGATTCCTGATAGGTGTTTGGCCCTCCATGGATTTAGAGAGTTTCATAGAGAGCTGCAGCTGAAAGGAGTGGAATACAGATTATTTAGGGGCCACATATGTAGCAGCATCTAGAAACCCATCTCCAGGAAACATGGTAAAGGGGTTCATTTGGCTTTATTCAATCCCAGAAAAATGTTCTGCTTTAACCTGATTTCTTCCAGATTGGAAAGAACAGTGGTGATTGTCCAGCTTCTGTACAAAACTTGTGAATGTGTTTCAAAATTGTGATCAGCAATATATGTAAAAATGAACAATGGTTATTATTTCTAAAGCACAGGTCACTTTTTATTACAATTGTTTTTTTTAACTGTCCAGTTTGAAAAGACTCCATGTATGTACTTAAGCATTTATTCATTTCAACATTTATTTGGCTGCTTGTATGCTCATTAATGTGTTTTCTTGGGCTCCAGTAGTGTGTGTTTTAAATCAAGCTGTTATTTTCTGTGAGGGAAATAATTTGCCAGGGATTTATTTAATTTTTTTACGATGACATGCAAAAACAATGTTTTTTTATTGTAGGGTATGATCAAGATTTTCCATTGTATTTTTTTTCCCATGTTACTGTCCTTCTGAAGATTAAAATCCATTGTAATCCTGTTGACATGCATTAGGGGCATTTTCCCGGTATGACATTAGCTTGTTACTCCTAAAATGACATCTCTGGCACATATGAAATAGTGGAGATTTTTATCCTATACCTTCAGGGAGCATGGCTGAAAGGCATTAGCAGCTGGCAGAATTGCCACTCAAGGCAGGCTCTATCATTAGGGAGACGGAGATGGCTTTCCAAGTTGGCACTTTTAGTGTGTATGAAAGGGAACTGAACTGCAGGTTGTTCACATTTTAAATACTGAGGTTTACGATCAGGAAAGAGATTTTCTGACTCAGAAACCAGAATACATTGCTTGGATTTGGGTCCTGTGTATCTGATATATGTCAGCATGATATATGTCGCTCTGTCTGAGGCAGTAAAATGTTTTGGGTAGGCATGGCCAAACTTGGGAAGTCTGCCAATGGCATGACATTTGTAATTTCAATGGTATGACTGCAGAATGGCAGAAAGCTTCAGCCTAGAGAGATTACAGCATTCTTAATAACCAGATTCTGGGAAGAAACGACATGAGCAGCAGCATGCAGACAGGATCCTGCTTTGCTCTGAGTGCTGTGAGATCCTTCTTTTAAAAGTAAAGTAAAACCCTTCTGTCCCCCATGGAAGTGGCAACATCCCCTTCCTCCTTCGTCTCGCCAAAACAGGGCGTTATTTAACCAGTAAAAAACCTTTATGCATTACACCAAAGTAATACAGATTGTGATGGTTCCTACATTACTTTGGAAGAGGAATGCCATTTTCCTACCACCATTATTGTCAATAATGACATTCCTTATAAATGGGCTGCTTGCAATCCCTGTCCAACCCAGGAGCTGGCAGAGATAATTCCTTCCCATTGTAGTAAATGGGAGTGGAAAAGAAAAAGCCTCCCAGATGTAGTGGTTGTGGTTGATTCACTAAAGGAGCCTTCTGTCTTCCTGCTGTAATCAAGCCAAAAGATCACTCTGTCCATGTTTAGTCCCTTGCACTGAGCAAGGTCACTGAAATAATCTTATCACCCAGCAACATTTCACATTGCACAGGTATAGCTTTATGATTCAACATTAGCTGCCCTGGCAGTTAAATTCCAATGGAATCCTGTGATTTGCAGTTCAGGGTGAATATTTATTATTCTCAGCAGAGAGCTCAAGGGTTTCTTCAAACTAAAAACAAACCCCAAATTCCATAGGATGTAGCCATGGCAGTTAAAGTGGTATGTTGAGTGCAGAGCACAATTTCTAGGTTTATTTTCAAGCTAACAGGTTTTAAGTAGAAAATGATATGTAAAGTAATATCCATTTTTTATGAGGCAGACTAATACAAACCCATGTATAATAGCAATAACAATAGCAAGTACATTTCTATATCGCTTATCAGTGAAATAAGCACTCCATGAGTGGTTTACAATGCGAAAGCCATTTGCCCCCAACAAGTTATGTACTCATGTTAGAGACCAACAAAAGGATGCAAGGCTGAGTGGACCTTGGAGCCCTTGGGACTGAACTCACAACCTTGTTGCTTGCAGTACTGTATAGGCATCTAACCATTGCACCATCAGGGTACCTGGCGCCACCTATAACAACCTGTATACACAAAAAGATGCTTCCTTTTGTATCCTCTGTATTTACATCTCTTTTAGCATGTTCCAACACATCAAAAGCAATACTTTCCACAGGCATATATATAAATATCTTCGTAAGTTTCAAGAACAATTTATCTTTCTCATGGAGGCACAGATCCTGTTGAGACAAGGCAATCCAGTGTTATGATAATAGTCCAAAGCACACTGCAGAAATAATCTGGTGTGTGACACTCCTTTAACTGCCCTGGCTCAGTGCATGGGAATCCTGGGAATGGAAGTTTATTGTGGCACCAAAGCACTCTGACAGAGAAAGATAGATGTCTCACAAAACTATGGCTCCCAGAATTCCCTAGCATAGAGCCAGGGCAGTTAAAGTGGTATCAAACTGGATTATGTCTGCAGTGTGGATTGGAACAGCAGAAATTTTATTAGTAGATTTTGCCAGTATTCCTACTGGTGAAAACCTGAGACAAAGGTAAGATGGAGTTTGATGACTGAAACACCAGACCCAAGAAGGGAGAAAAAGAAAATTGCATTCCATTTGCTGAATTAAGCAAAATATAGGTGGATTTAGACAGATAAATCGTAATTACTTCAGTATAAGAGCATCTTCAGTTGGGGCTTATCTCCTGAAGCCACTCCTCTTCTGTTCTTTTCTTGGTGGGAAACCATTTGGAAAATGTTGTTGTTTATTAACAATTGTTAACAACAACAACAAAAATCCCCCCAAAAAGTTACGGTGACCAAATGTCCTAATCGCAAGGGAGGACAAGACACTGCAAAATATAGGACATTCATGAAAAGTGGAGGACATTCCAAAATCAAAGCTAAAAACACATTAACATATAGAAATTCATGTTTCTTACCCTTCTCCGAATGGAGGACATTTTGGAATTCCTCTTGGACAGAAGACTGAAATGTAGGACATGTTCAGGAAAAGGAGGACATCTGGTCACCATGCCCCCATTAAAGCCTTCCTTTCCCACTACTCTTCTGCTAGAATTTCCATGGTAATAGTTCAATTCTGCTTTAATACTGATTTTGGGTGATCAGGGGGTGTCAGTGGGCATTCCTTGGGTGTGGGTTAGGTACCCTAGTGATCAGGTGAGAAGGAAAAAGGGCAGAGTTCCTTTGGATTGGCAAAGTAATTAAGAAACTTTTTTTTTTTAAAAAAAGCAATTTTTATTTACCAACACATATATTTACAATTAAACACACACACACACACACACACAATATTTCTGTTAGCAATAAATGTCACAGACAATTGACATATTATCTGATGTTTCATTTAAAGTTGCTCTTGCTGTATCTGTTCCATCTGATTTCTTATTTGAACTGTGTATTTCTCATCTAACCTTATTAAATTTCTAGATAGTTTCCATGACCTCCTTACATCGTTCACATTTGTACATTGTTCTTTATGTGTCTTCTTTCTCTTCTAACATGTTCCCTTTTACCCTATTATATCATCTTCAAATAATATATCATTTCATTTAAAGTTTTGTGGGCCTCACCATGTAATTTTCCAGTAAGAACCTTGTGTGATAAAGTCCTTAAAGTAATGACTTTTCTGAAGCAACATCATTTTATATCATGGATGATAAATTAAAATGAGCAGTGATGACTAGTATTCTACAGCAGATGGTGGTGATCACTATCACCATTCAATAAAGAAATCCACAAATCTTGGCTTTTGCTATTCCAAGCAAAGCACCTCCAATTTTTCACAAGCTCCTGAAATTAGTCACTCCAGGGTATTCTCCATTCTTGGTTTCCATTTGTGAGGTGTGAGATTTCACAATTTAGCCTACATAAAAATTTCGCCATGGTTTTAGCCTAAACAGTCCTGGGATCTGTAGTTTGGGAAGAGTTTTTCTTCAAATTTGGGGGAGTATGGAGAACTCAAAGACCAGGTACAAGTTTATCATCTCAGTAAAAATGCATATACCCTATATGCCCCAGGATTGTAAGAAAAACACAAATGTTCTATTCTCTAGCAGATGAAATGGGGCGGAGGGAGATCTCTTGAGATTTAAGAAAAGGAAAGGAAACAATAGAAAAGAAAAGCTCAAGGTTGATTTATATCATCTAAGAACTAAACCACAAACATTAAAACGTACTGAAGAAGGAACTTCATTGTGAATAACTTGAGAACAGACTGGGTTGTGATTTCAAATGCTATTAGAAAGTTTCTGTAAATAAAACTTTTCACTCCTTTTGACTTGCACAATTGCCAAATATGTGAGAGATGGTCCATTATGATTTCAGCAAAACACAGACATTTTGGCGGATATATGGACATTGGATGAGTGTGTGACTCTGTCTGTGTGTATGAGAGAGAGAGAGAGAGAGAGAGAGAGATTTCTTTCAGAACTGTCAAGAACGTGGAGCCCATGGATTCTAAGTCTAGTTTGTCATATCCTTATTTTGACATAAATTGTCTTTTATCTCAATATATTCTAGAAACATACTGTGAAGGAACTGATCTGCCATCAAAACCTGCTGGTGACAACTAGAATTGGGGCCTCTTCATGAAGGCATCATCAGCTGAGGCCAGCAGAAAATAGCAAAAAATGCTGAATCTGTTGGTTCTTTCTGCATTCATCCCTGTCCAGGGTAGTTAGAGAAACTGCTGTTAAAAAACTGATTTCCCTTCAACTTAGCAATTTTTTGCTGTATTAACTTTTGCCTAACAGAGCAATTTTATGGTCTTATTTCTCCTGGAGTGTGTGATTGTATCTGGCGACATAATTACAACCACAGAACTTCCACTGCATCCAAACCAAGCTTGGTGAAGAAACACTTTTTAAAATCCTGATCCTATACTTTCCTGTTAGCATTAGAGAGTCACATATTAATTTTGTATTGTAGTGGGTTAACATAGAATGGTGATTTGGTATGGTGGGATTCCTTGATAACTTTGTAATGCTCTTCCTAGACTTCAGCCAGATTTCAGGTCAGGACATTCACACACTTTAAGTGTCCCTTACACAGGCAGACTGGCATTTTTCAGTGCTGCAGAAATTGTATTCCCTTCCTCTCAGTGCAGTGCTTAAAGCCCCATTCCCAACTTACTACAATGCCCCAAAGCCACCTTGCGTGGCCATTCCATGATTCAAGGTGAGCAGGCATTATCGGAAAACATCTGGGTATCCCTCCTCATATCCAGATGCACAATAGACCATGGTGACATTAGTACTGAGATCTGGGGGGGGGGTCCTCCAGGGGTCTCAGGGATGCTGCAATCATTGTGTATCTGACTGGGGAGGGGAGGCAGGGAAGGTGCCAGATGTGTCTCCCATCCTTCCTGCTCACCTTGAAGCATGGAATGGCCATATGAGGCAGCTTTATGACTTTCCACTAAATTATGGGAGTGGTATATGGCTCACCATACCATAGGCCCACATGAGGATATTTAGGCTACATGGTAGGAGGACTCTCTGGCGCCTAAGGAGACATCACTCAGTTATCAGCACCTCCATAACTTTGGAGAGCTATGGAGCATCTTCTGGACCACCATTTTGGCCAACTGAAAGTTACAATATGTCACTTCTAGTCACTTCCAGTTCGATTGGCCCATTTAATTTTTTTGGTAGTTTCAAGGTGGGGTGCTTGTCATGGCCCTACAAAGAGGGTTTTCACCTGTAAAGGTCTTTTGTGAAGTTCAAAAAACCTCATTTTGTTCAGCCAAAATCTTGAGGGGGTCTCTAGAGCTGTGTCAGGTTGGGGAAACTCCTAAAATTGCTTATAATGACCATGCAAAGTTTTTTTTTCACCCTGTAAAAGTGGTAGAGTTCTGGCTGAAAAACTACATTATTTCAGCCCAAATTTGGGGAGGGTATAAAGGTCATTTGAGGCTAAGCATCCCAAGGGTTGCATTAAACATGTCCCCTTCCGGAGTTTACATATGCCTTGCAGGCTGCAAGATTCCTATTCCTGACCTAAGAGAAAAAAAGAAATAACTTTGAAATGAATACAGATAAAGGAAGTCAATTATGAATCTAGTTTAGAAAGCTTATAGATCAAAGCAAAACAAACAATGCAGGAATTATATTAGGCTGTGAGTTTTCAGTATTAGGAACACAATATAATTTAGAATTATCTATTGTTAAAAATGCAGAACACACATATGATTTATGTCTAGTGAGGAAAATCTTGTACAGCATAATAGTGTTTGGTGGGTTTTTTTTGTTGGTTTCTATTGTCTGAAGGAAAGAACAGAGTTATCAAGAAACTTCTATCTTGTGCCTTGCTAAATTAAATGTCAGCGCAATACCAGAAGTTGGTATATTCTGCTTAAAGGAAAGTTCATACTTTTCAAATTGCTGAGCAAGTGAAAGATTTGAAATAGTTCAAATATATTCATCCTCATTCTCTGCTGAGTCTGTATATCTATTTTTAGATGGTAAGCTGACTGTCAAACCTATTCGCTGGGCAATTGCATATTCATTGATAGTTATTTTATCTGCAGATCAAATAACATTATAAATAATGATTGGCAGAAAACTTTTCCAAATTAATAAGTCTTCTTTTAAAAGGTACAGTACATGTCACAATTTCTCCCTGCTGTTCAGATCATTTCCCTTTTTGTTCTAATGTGCCTTAGCACTTTCTGACTTATGGTGATCCTAAGGTAAGCCTATCAAAATGTTTTTTGTTGTTGTTTTTGATGTAAGTTTTGTCATTGTCAAACAGAGAATCTCTCAGTTTCTCTGAGGCAGAGACAATATGATTTCTCCATGAGCACGCAGTGTGTTTTCATGGTTGACCAGGGCTTCAAATCCTGGTCTCCCAGGAACAGACAGGCCAAAATAAAGCTGCTTCAGGTCACTTTGGAGGTATGCTGTTTAAATGAAACATGCATCTTAAGAAGCCAGAAGCTGCACCAAAGCTGCGTTCTAGTCCTTAAGACTGGAGCATGGCTTTGGCATGGCTTCCGGCCTCTTACGATAATAATATCATATAATAATAAATATTTATTTCTAGCCCACCCAATGACAAAGAATCTGGGTGGGTTACAACAGTAAAATACATCAAGTTACAATAGAGTTAAAAAAACATCAAACCCTAGACCAGTGGTGGAGAACCTTTTAGAGACCGAGTGCCCAAACTGTAACCCAAACCCCACTTATTTATTGCAAAGTGCCACGTCTCTCTGGATTTCTAATGAAAAACTCTAGTGAAGTCTGTGTTGGGATGATGGTGTGTCTGCCCACAGAGAGGGCTCTGAGTGCCACTTCTGACATGCATGCCACAGGTTCGCCATCCCTGCCCTAGACCTACCCCCCCCCATTCCTAGTACTAAAACAGAATTAAACAGTAATAGTATAAAAACATTAAAAACATTAAACAAAAAAATTGGCAGAAAGGTAGGCGGGAAAGAATAGACAGATGAGGGGACAAATATCTCTATATCTGGGGAGGGTACCTAAGTTGGAAAGGCCTGCCGGAAGAGATCCGTCTTGAGTGCTTTCTTAAAAGCTGTCAGTGGAAATGTGACAGATCTCCTCCGGCAGGTCATTCCATAGTTTTGGAGCAGTAGTAGAGAAGGCCCTCTGGGAAACTGATGGTAGCCTAGATTTTTTGGCTGTAATAGATTTCTTCCAGAGGACCTTATTGTGCGGGACGGACAATAGGAAAGAAGGCGTTCCCTCAAGTACTCTGGGCCCAAGCCATGTAGGGCTTTAAAGGTAATCACCAACACCTTGTACTTTGTCCGGAAACTAATAGGCAGCCAGTGCGGGGACTTCAAGACTGGTGTTATATGGTCATTCCTAGAAGTTCCTGTAATCAATCTGGCTGCCATATTTTCTACCAACTGAAGTTTCCGAACTTGGCACAAGGGTAGCCCCAAGCAGAGCGCATTACAGAAGTCCAATCAAGAGGTTACCAATGCATGTACTACTGTTTCCAGGTCCCTCGGCTCCAGGAAGAGGCACAGTTGGCATATCAGACGAAGCTGATAACAGGTGCTCCTGACTGTCGCATCCATCTGAGCTGTCAGTTGGAGTGACGAGTCAAGGAGCACCCCCAAACTGTGGACCGAATCCTTCAGGGGAAGTGTGACCCCATCCAGAACTGGATGACACAACTCCATTCCTGGATTCGGGGTTCCTATAGCAAGTACCTCCGTCTTACCTGGATTCAGATTGAGTCAGTTTTCCCTCATCCAGTCCATTACCACCCTAAGACAGGCATTCAGAGGAGAGATGCCATCCTTAGTCACTGCTTCAGTCCGAGACATAGAGAAATATATTTGGGTGTCATCAGCATACTGATAACACCCCGCCCCATGTCTCTGGATGATCTCACCCAGCGGCTTCATGCAGCATTTAAGCAGCATACTCCCAAAGTAACCTGAAGCAGCTTTATTTTGGCCTATCTGTCTATGAGGAGCCATAAATATATGAGTTCATTTTTAAAGTCAGCATTAGAGTTTCAGTACAATATGATCAAAACCTTCTTTTAATAAAATACGATATTATTTTTCTTTTGGATAGTTTATTAACCATTAACGGGAAATCATTTTTCTTTAAACTACACTACACAACTAAACAGAACAATAACATAGGAAAGCAAAGTGATAGCAGCACCCAAAGCAATTGGGAAGAATCAATCCCCAGGAACAGATGACATACCAATAGAACTGCTATAATTCACAGTGACAGAATCAGGTTCAGTTCTGTCTAAAATATGGAAATACGGACAATGAAACAGTGGCCCACAAATTGGAAAAAGTTAATATACATTCCTATCCACAAAAAAGGAGACTCAAAAGACTGCAGTAATTACAGAACCATTGCACTAATTTTTAATGCAAGCAAAATAATGCTCAAAGATCTGCAGCATAAACTCTTACCATATATGGAACAAGAGATCCCAGAGGAACAAACAGGTTTCAGGACAGGAAGAGGCAGAAAGGAACACACTACAAACATACAATGGATAATGGAGCACACAAGGGAATTTAAGAAGAATATCAGCATGTGCTTTATCAAATACAGCAAAGCATTTGACTGCATGGATCATTAAAAGCTATGGCTTGCTTTTAGAGGAATAGGTGTGCCATTTCACCTGATTGTCTTGATGGGTCGGAAGTCTTCCGGATGAGCAAAATGGGGCCCCTCAGCACTGAATGGGGTCAGCTTGGGCCCGGTGAACGGAATGGGGCCATTTTGAGGACACTTTGGTGTGCGGTAAAATCCATTTTTTCTTGGTGACGCCCAGCCCCGAGTGCCCCCTTCCTGTTCCTGTAATGGGGAGGGGGGATGTGTGCAATATGCTTCTATATTGAGGTTTTTGTATTTTGGAGACACCATGAAAAGGAAAGACTCTTTAGAAAAGGCAGTGATGCTAGGAAAAGTGGAAGGCAGCGGGACAAGAGGAAGACTGCAAGCCAGATGGCTAGACTCAATCAGGGAGACAACAGGTCTGAGCCTGCAGGTCCTGAGCAGCGAGGTAAAGGATGGGGTCTTAGAGATGTATCACCCACAGTGTTGCCATGAGTTAAGATTGACTTGAGGGCAACTAACAATAACAACAACAACAGTACTTTGATACCACTAGCTGTTACAGCTTCATCTGATGGAATTGTGGTATTTGGTGAAAGGATTCCTTGGTAAAGTGTTCTAGCGCTATACTTTAGGGGAGTACACAAGATCTCTCCAGCAGTAAATGCCTTGCCAAATCAGTCTCAGGATCCCATAAGATGAGCTGTGAAAGTTAAAGTGGTGTCAAATGTATGTAACTGTGTTGTGCAAATGCAATCTCTTTGGGACTATGGACCACACCAAATATTATTTTACTGGTCCCATTAGTAAACCCATTGTCTTTCACATAGGCATTACTGGGCCCTGAAAGAACAATAAATTACAGCTTTTGCCTAATGCTGCCCATCCCTCCAGCTTTTATATAGGCTGTAGTCAAGTGAATGGCCAAGAAAGGGAAGGGAGAAGGGTATGATAACATGGATCCCCCCCTGAGTTCTGTTGTAGAAAAAAAAAGGCTGAATGCTATCAAGCTTTTCTATAAAACTGTAAGAGCAACAGATTGGTGGTTTTTCCCCCCTCCAATCTGAAAGTTTGACATCTGAAAGTTCGGGAAGATAGATTCCACTTTCACCACAGAACTGACAAACTGTTTATAATGGCTTCAGAGCACTGTTGCTTCAATTATAAATTGCAAGTACTTTCCATATAATGTGTTTGACAGTCTCTTCACCTACACCAGTGTATGCTTCTGGTTGTTTATCTCCAAGGAAGTCAGCTGGCAATGCCTAAGTAGCTTGTGATGTTTTCTTTTAAAATGCCGGCAGCAGAATTGCATTTGATCCTAATCTCTCCACAGATATGGCAGTGTGATTATTTATAATGCTGCCTCAATATAGCTAAGCTCTGATAGCAAGACTCAAGTGCCACTTCACATTTTCTTAAATAAAAGGAGTCAACTGTATCACAGAAGGAGTCAGTGACTAATACATAGCCATCAAATCAATGTAAAAAGTAGCATGAATCATGTCTCATTCATTCATAGTTCTTATACTCTCCCTTTCTTTCAGAATGAGACATAGAGCAATTTATCATTAAACATACAAATATATGAAAAAATAAAATACACAAAACAGAGACAAGAGAATAATAACATTGTTTTATTACAATAATACAGAGACAAAAGATCTCTCAATAATAAATGCCATGTGCCTTCAGGTTGTCTCTAACTTATGTTGACCTAATCTTTAGCAAGTATTCAGAGGTGGTTTGCACTGCTTAGGTTGAGAACATGTGACTTGCCCAATGCCTCCCAGTAACATTCCATGACTGTGCGTGGATTCGAACTTTGATCTCCCAAAATCTCAATCCAGCATTCAAAGCATTATACCATATTAGTTTCCGGGCATAGTACAAGGTGTTGGTAATCACCTTTAAAGCCCTACGTGGCTTAGGTCCAGCTTACTTAAAGGAACGTCTCCTTCGATACATTCCACCCTGCACACTCAGGTCCTCTGGAACAAATTTACTACAGACTAAGAAGACCAAACTTGATGTGGTTACCCAGAGGACCTTCTCATCGTCCGCTCCTAAATTCTGGAATGACCTACCAGAGGAGATCTATCACATAATATCTCTTGAGGCCTTTAAAAAAGCCATCAAGACATATCTCTTCAGGCGGGCATTCCCAGACTAATACATGGGCCCTCTCCACTGTCCCACAAGTATTCCTTCTTTGACTCTCCCTTAAACCGCCTCATTCCAACGGGGATTAAATTTTACTGTAATGTTTATTGCGATTTTAATAACTGATGTTTATGCTGTTGTATTTTAAATTGTGCATTAGGGATTGTGTTATTATTTTACTATGTTTTATTCTGATTTTATTCTCCATGGGTTGGCCCCTCCTTACTTATCTGACCTTCTTTCTCCTTACATTCCTACTCGCACCCTCCGCTCTGGTAGTCAGGGTCTCCTGTCACAATGTAGGACTACCACTGCCCCCTCCCGAATTCGTCCCTTCTCGCTTGCTGCCCCTTACTCCTGGAACCTTCTTCCCCCACATGCACACCTCATCACTTCTCTGCCCAGTTTCAAAACTGAATTAAAGACTATATTGTTTAGAGAAGCATTCCCAGAGGTGAGCCCCTCTCTGACCCAGGAAGCCTCCTTCTAACCATCCATCAAGAAGCCAAGCCCTTCCTCCAGTCCATCTGCCTTGGTCCAGGCCTCGGAGGTGGAAAAGATCTGCTGGACCTGATCCTATTCCCCACCACCACTCCCTTCTCCTTTTGTGTCGTGTCTTCTTAGATTGTAAGCCTGAGGGCAGGGAACCGTCTGACTAAAAAATTGATGTACAGCGCTGTGTAAACTTACAGCGCTTTATAAATAAAGGTTAATAATAATAATAATAATAATAATAATAATTGTAACCCACCTTGATCCTCCAGGGAGAGGCAGGCTATAAGTAATAATAATACACAGTTCTACCATGGCTGTTAGGATGAAGGGGTTGAGGTTTTATAGCAGATGTGACAGCAGAATTCACCTCCAAACCTCAGAGTAGATAAAACACAACTTCCCACCCAAGACTTGCAGATGATAATAACACAGTAGGATTTTATTTACTTATGAGCAACTAGTATTGCATTCATACAAGCTGCATAGAAAGTCCTTACTCTTGGTTACAAAGCAAATAGTCCTTGACACGTAGCCCTTTAGCATTCTTCCAAGTAGTCTTTGCAGCATTAGTTTAAAGAGAAGTTACAGCATATCTTTCATAAATCAATGGTCTTAAACTTCAGTCTTCATAAGTTAGTACCAAGCCTGTTAGCATGCCTTCCAGGGTGCAACCATACCTTACCCCAACACTTCTTTCCTGCTGACTTTTGCTACCCTTGTGCTACACTGGGTTTGGCACACTCCTTTTTATATCTATTACAGGATGATTCGGCTCATCTCTCTGATTAATTAGAAACACCTGTATGCTTCACATTTTGTTTTCTACTTGCCACTCCTTTCTCAGTTGTAAAATACTTACTATTACTTTACTACTACTAAGAGAAGGAAGCTAAGCCACTAAAGTTTTAGGTTATTTCTGGCAATTTTGGTCATTCCTGGGGAATCAGTTTTTGACAAATGGTGTCCACCTCCTCCCACATACAGAACTGGATGTGTGCCTTCCATACTAACAACAGTTTTCCTCTTCATTGTTCCCTAATTTATAGTAGAAGAAAATGTTTCCTATTGCTGAGACCAGTAAATCTTTCTCGTGCAAGACCAGAAAAATCATTGTCTGCCATTTTTTCTGTCACATGCATTCATTCATGCCCTGGCTTAATTACTGTAATACAGTGCACCTGTGTTATACATGGGTGTGCTTTACGCAGCTCTCAGCATACACTGAAAGCCACATGACGATGCACGTGGAGGAAGGGGCGGCGCATCCCATAGGGATGCATGGCACACGCCGCCATGTGCACGAACCCCATTCATTTAAATAGGGCTCGAGCATAAATGTTTTTTCTTTTACACGGAAGAGTCTGGAACGGATCCCCTGTGTAAAAAAAGGGTGGACTGTATATTTTTTTAAACTGAGTCTTGAATGTTTTTTTCACCTAGCTGTTTTTCAACCTATTCTAAAATGCCACAGTCAAAGCAATCCCTTTCATTTGTTTATTTGTCTTATCGACTTTAAATACGTTGATTGTCACCTTTTCAGACTTTATTCCAACTTCCGAATGTATTTTTTGTCAGCGTCAATCGCTTTTCTCTTGTCTGCACAGCAGTGGCATCATTTGGGAGGGGGGAGTTGGTGGTGCAGATCACACTAGGTGATACCCCAGAAGAGGGGTGACACCAAAATCTTCCCACTGGGAGGGAGGGACGATCACTACCGGCTTTGCTTCCCCATGCTTCCTTGTGGTTCCTTGTGAGGAGCCACAGCTGAGGAGCCACCGCCCCCATAGTGAACTAAGGTTGAAGGCCCCGGCCCTCCTTCCCCATGGTGGTGCAGGTCTCCTCATGAGGAGGCCACTGCCACTGCAGTAAAGGAGAAGGGGTAGGCCATGCCCCCCGGCACCCACACCATCCCACACTGTGTGACACTGGGGGTGGCAATGTCACTGCTGAATAGTCAGCTACCCTTCCATTCACTTCTGCACTAATCCTTTCCTGATCTTTTCTCCTCTCTTCTCCTTCCTTTTTTATTTATTTTGGTAGAGATAATGCATGAGATGTTCACAGGGATTCACCAACACACCTCAAGGCCTTCAGAAAAACCAACTTTTGGATGATCAGTAACCTGATTCTATATTTCCCTCCTTGGAATCAGGTTGTTTTATTTCATGAAGCAACACAACATATTCCAGCTCTTCACAAAAAGACGACAGTCACCAAAGTGGAACAATAATACACTCCAGGCTCTAAACAGCTTAGTAACGTCAGAGAGAAGTATATTTCCAACACCGTCAAGTTCTGGCATTATATCAAGAGGAGCTGGGAGCACAAAATCATCATCTGATTTTTAATAGTGTACCTATGCATGCCACTGATATCAAAACAAACTCAACGATTAGAAACACTTTTACATTACAAACATCCCAAACAAGTTTATTTGGAAGTACATGGATTAAGCACCTTGGCTCCCCCAAATCCATTCACAGTGGACCCTTGTTATATGCTGGGGTTTGGTTCCAAGATCCCCCGTGGATAACAAAATCTGTGGATGCTCAAGTCCCATTAAATATAATGACATAGCAAAATGGTCCCTTATAAAAAGTGGAACATCAAGGTTTGATATTTGAAATTTATACTTTTTTGGGAACATTTTCAAACCGTGGATGCTTGAATCTGTGTATTAAAAATGTGTGTGTAAGAAGGGACGACTGTACTTAGTTTGCAAACATTTGTATGAGTATTTTTTTTTTGAGAGTGAGTGTCTTTAATTTATAAAATTATAGTTGGCAACCCAGATGGAGTATAGTTTGCTTGGGAGGCATCCTAACCACAGAAGAAGAACAGTTAAAAGTCTGGTCCTCAACCTCTTTTTACTTCATTCCTCTAGCAATAAGGAATGTAAACTGAAAGTAGCACAAAGATGGCACTGGTCCCCTAACAAGCTTGAGAAAATAGTAACAGATATATCTTCCTTGTGCTGGAGGGGATGCAGAAAAAGGGGCACACTAAAACATCTTTGGCTTAGTTGCTCTAAAATTAACAAATTTTGGAATGATGTCATACAACTAATTGCAACAGTAACTAAAATATTAAATGACATGATACATTACTTCTTCTGTCTTTCAGCATGATGATTTAAAATTATAGCAAAAGGAATTGATTTCTATTTTGCTCCCAAATTTACATATGGAAATTTCTCAACATTGGAAGACATTGAACAACTTATCAGCATGCACCTAGTTAGACAGATTCTGGACTATTGCCGTGACTGAGAAAATAACCCATAATTTAAAATGAGCTAAAAGATTGGAGACAGACAACAAAACTGCATACTTGTGGCACAATTTTACTGTATATGCTGACAGAAATGCCTCCCCATATGGCCCTCTGCCCTCACCTATCACATCATTTAGAGACATGTCAAAATAACATATGATGCTGGTTGTTCGTGTCTGTACTGCTGAGATTCGATTTGGGGGTTGAAGAACTGCCATCTGCCTAATGATCAAATCCTGTAATCTAAGAATAAGGAGATGAATCTAAGCTTTAAACCTCAACAAACAAACAAACAAAAAGCCAGCCCTCAAGCACTGGAATATCCTTCCCCCAGAGAACTGGCAAAGGCCCTTTGCTTGCATTGTTTAATAGATTTGCAAGTTGCTTATGATCTGGTGAACTTTAAGCATTTAAAATTGTAATTGGGATTCACAATCAAATATTATATTGTACGCCTCAAAGAATATCGTGTGTCTGCTGGGGGGAGATGGAAAACTACTGGTGGGGGAAGGAATGGAATGGACTATCCTTAAACAAGGCTTGCCTGTCTGGCTGGCTAGCTGGTTGGAAGGTTAAATAAGAGCACTCCAAATTGCAGGATTGTATTGCAGGTCTCACAGAGCCAATGTGGTGTCGTGGTTTGAGAGTTGGACTAGGACACTGGGAGATCATGGTTGAAATCCCCACTCTGCTGCCATGGAAAAAATGCACTGGGTGATCTTGGCCAAGTCACATTCTCTCAGCTTCACATGAAGGCAAAGGCAAACTTCCTCTGAACAAATCTCTCAAAGAATACCCTGTTATAGGTTTGCCTTAGGGCAGTGGTTCTCAACCTTCCTAATGCCACAACTCTTTAGTACAGTTCTTCATGTTGTGGTGACCTCCAACCATAGAGGAGCGGTGTCTCGGTTCCTAAGACCATCAGAAATATGTGTTTTCTGATGGTCTTAGGTGACCTCTGTGGAAGGGCTGTTCGACCCCTGAAGGGGTCATGACCGACAGATTGAGAACGTCTGCCTTAGGGTCTCCATAAATTAGAATCAACTTTAAGGCACCCAACAACAACAACAACAACAATAACCACTTGTAATAGGCTAAATCTAACATTAATGTTGCCTGAATAACCCTAATCTTACAAACAAGAATCACCAGTGGAATTTATGGAGAAAAGTCCTCTGAAGTCCAGTATTCCACTGGGCTGATTTAATCCTAAATGACCAGGTGTCATAGAATTCAAATAATAATAGGCATAGCAAGCTGGTTAAAGTAACTTCCCCCCCCCCAAAAAAAAACTAAATCTCCCCTCACTACTAGCCAGAGAGTTATATGGCCAGAGAATCACCTCTGAAAATGACCACTCAAAGATTTTCCCAATATAGGCCAGTGGCGTCACTAGCGTTGGTGTCACCTGGTGTGGCAACTCATGGTGTCATCCCCCCCATTGACCTCCTCCTGTGCTACACCCATATAGAATCTTTAGTAATGTTTTTTGTATGAATTTACTCATAAATTATAGTTCTCATACATTACTGAATCTAATGGTAATAGTTGTGATGTAAACAATTGGCAAAATTAAAATTATCTTTAAATTACAATATGATATGCACAGAATAAATGTGTTTACATATATATAATTTCATGTAATTAAAGCAAACATTTGGTAAAATTTGATGTTTTTTTTTTAATTTAAAAAACAAAACCCTGGGGCGTCTCCTTTCTCCTCCTACTGACCCTCATCACACTCATATCATCTTTTCAGCTTTTAAAAAAAGATACAGGCAAATGCCACAGCCCATTTCTGCCAAAATGCAGAAATGTTTGAGGAAGAGTGGTGTCATCCCTTTGGGTGTCACCTGGTGTGGTCCTCACCTCCTGTACCCCCCTGGTATAGACCAATTTATCAGTCAGGGGATTTATTTGTAAACTACTGGGAGCATTATTTAATGTCAAGGGCAATCATTAATTGTTTAAAAATAACACATTCAGAATTGAAGATAGTTTCTAGGTGAGATGAAGTTGGTAGGACCAAACCATACACTCACATTTCTTTGTTCCTGTTGTCAAATCTTCACATAAACCATGCAAGCTGTTGAAGCATTAAAAATCTAACAAACTCTGATGAGCAGAAATGGCAGTGGGAAGGACCCACTGTATATACTCAGATACTAGAAATTTTAGTCAAAAAATGGACCCCAAAAACCTGAGTCAACTTATCCATGGGTCAATGTAAGTACCAAACTCTAACTCTTACCCAAAAAAGTGAACCAGCCTGTAATAAAAGACAAGTGCTTAATCTGTCTCAGAAGCCTTGATTCCCCTATATTCTCTCATCTATCCAGCCTTTAGTGTGAGCACAGTGATGCCTGCTTAAATTTTGTAAGTTGTTTGGCATTACCGTATATACTCGACTATAAGTCGACCTCATGTATAAGTTGAGGGCAAGTTTTGGGGCCAAAATTGTGGATTTTGCTATGACCCATGGATAAGTCAAGGGTTAAAATTTAGGGGCATATAACAAAGGATCTAGAGGATGATACAAAGCAAAACAATGTCAAAGAACTTATCACATTCCAGCAGACATAACTCTTTCTGCTTATTCTTAAGGCTGCATGGATGAGAGAGTAGAGGGGGCCAATGCTTCACATAATATACTCTTGTTTTTCATCAGGAGATGGTTCCTTCTTTTAAATAAGAGTTAAGATACAGTACTTACATTGACCCGTGGATAAGTCAAGTCAGTTTTTTGGGGTCAAATTTTTGACCTAAATTTCTAGACTTATACATGAGTATATACAGTATTTCCTTTTGCTTCATTCTTTACATCCTTTTCTACATGCTCCTAAGTTTTACTCTCAACTTATCCATGGGTCATATCAAAAACCATAATTTTGGCCCCCCAAATCTGTTCTCAATTTATAGATGAGTTTAACTTATAGTTGAGTATATATGGTATATGCTATGGGTGATGATACCTGTTTCATATATTCTTCCCACTCTCTGAAAATTAACATCTGACTAAGGGGAGTTTGTTTTTCCCAGTGGGGAGAAAATTACACTTTCCCCCATCTTTGATGCCTCTGAAGAGCATGCGTTCCTTTATGGGCATGCTAAACTGTCACTTTGTCTGTAGGAAGAAAGGAAGGAGGTGTGGACAGATTGGAAAGGAAGAAATGAATGCAAACTCACTGATAGCAGCAAATTTCGCCCTGCCTAGAAACCATGCAGCATATTGCCCATGAAAGAACCAGACTGAGAGCAAGCATGAGGATGGTTGAAGATCTGAGAGCCGTAGTGGCAAGTTTTGAAGCAAGTGAAGCTGAAGTCACTTCCCAGATTAATGTGTGATTTAAAACAAACTAAATTTATGAATGTTGAATTGCTCATATTAACTGTCGGGGGGGGGGGGGGGAGATTACCCCTGAAACAACAAAAAAAAATGTATGTTAAGATGACTACTGGACCCAATTTACTGGGGGAAATTTTATTTCATTATTTATTTTATTTTATTTTACTAATCTCTTGCCTTTCTCCTGGCATGCTACTCAAGGCAGTTTATAAGGCTAAAAGAAGATAAACTCTATAACCCTGACAATAAAAATATTGAAACACAATAAGCAAATTATTAGATTAAAATGCTGCTAAATGTTTAAAAAATGTAAAATCATTTACAAATATAACAATGGAGAAAAAAACACAGTCCTCCCCATTAAGACTCCCAAAAACCAATTAATCATTTAAAGGCTTCCCCCTTTGACCACTCCTACCGCACTACTAATTAATATTAAATGCCTATTTGAATATAAAGGTCTTTTGCTTACAGCCTAGCATCTGAAGGAAGGGAATTTCACAACCTTGGAGCAGCCACCAAAAAGGCTCCCTGTCCTTATTGTGTGTGACAGTAGTGAGGATCGAGAAAAACCATTCCCCGAAATATGACCCTAAAGGGCATGGCAGGCTTTTTACAGATTTTTAATGTTGTTTTTTAATTTGAGAATTAATTTTGATATATCAAATATCATCATTATTTTTAGCCTCTTTAAAATAACAGAATGTGTATGTTGTAGAGGCATAAATGTATTATTGCACATAAGGAAATATAGTAATAGTGGTACATATCCATCAGTGGGAAGGCGAGGGGAGTCACTAGTATAATTTTTGTTTAGTAGTATAGGTAAGTAAGCTTTTGTTATTACTGTATTATTGATATTTATTGGAATGTTTTATATTGGTATGTTTTAGTTAAATGTATAAAATGTACAAAAAATTGTTTGTGTTAAAGTTTAATAAAAACCTTTTTTTTTTTAAAAAAAGGACTCAAAATTCTGCAGCCAAGTTCATACATTAAATTAAAGTAAATGAAATGTTAAATGAAATATTACTTTTTTGACAACAGCCTCTAAGATATGGCTTCTTTTGACTGCATACTCCCACTCTCACAAAGAAAAAACAACCCCGAAACTGCAAACAGATGTTCAGCGAGGAATGTCTCCTCTTTTTAGTCAATAATTTTGGCTGAATGGTGCTTGCTTATCACTTTTATGAGTTACAACCTCCCCCTTAAAACTTGTCTCCCTGATTGCTGTCAGTTTCAAAGATGAGGAAAATGTGACACAAGAAGAAGAAGAAGAAGAGGAAGGAGGGCTTTGATTAGTGAGTGTGTAATTCTGCTTTGAATAATAAAATGCAAGTTTATCAGGAGAGCTATATGTGGTGCTAAAGGAATACCTGTATGGAATAACAGTGTTTGGTTATACAGCTGATCATTTCATTTATTTCACTTCCTTAGTTTGGGCTCTTCTTTTGTGATCCCAATCTCTGCCAACTGCAAAAAGACAGCCAAGGGGAATGGGGCCAGCAAATGTGAGATCTGTCCTTTCAATCAACTGATCTTGTTATTCACAGGCATGGAGACATAGGCAGTGCAATGAGAGCAGTAGAGAATATTTTGAAGGTATACTGTGTGTGCATGTGTGTGTATTTAGATTAGGCTCCTCTACATCACACCTCTGCTAGATGATAAAGAAACAGATGGAAAGCAGGAAAAGCCATTAAATCTACTCACCCACTCATTCCCTAACATGGGCCCGATACAGACAGGCAAAAAGCGCCATCGTGGGGCTGAAATTAGGGCTCGGGAGAGCGGGGCATCCTGCTCTCTCTGGGTGCCGTTTTGGCATAAGCGCATTCACATGGTGTGTGCCTTGTGTGTCACATCCATACGGGGTGGCACACAAGGGACATCACCGTGCCAGTCCAGGGCGCTAATGGCGTCTTGGCAGCTGCATTTTGCAGCTGCTTTTTGGAGCGGATCATTGCTGCGCCCATGCGGTTGCTGTGGCAACGATCCAGGGGAGAAAGGAGCGGTGTCTCACCACCTCTTCCTCCCCGTCTGTTCAGGGCCATTATCTAAAAATAGGCAGGTTTTAAACAGTGTCTATCCATCTATCCTGATATTGAACAAAAATTTCATATCTTGCTTCATCTTGCTTTTATTTGACCAGTTGAGAAGCCTTTTTACTGCTGACTGAAAGACCCCACAAATCTATTTCCTATCATGAATTCAGATGCAGCTTTGTTGGGAGGAAGGAGGCTAAAATAATCATATTAGATGGCTGCCATCCTAATGTAGAAATCCAGGTTGGAAACACACCTTGGTTCACTAAGAGGCAGTACGGACCGACACTTTATGCCAGCCTGACTGTGGAATAGGACTGAACAAGGGCTGAGCATCCACATGCCCTCAGCCCTTGTTCCGCTGCTTGGCTGCCATCATGGCCCATGCTAGTCCATACGTAAAGTGCCATGATGGTGTCCATGGCACACAGTGCCCAAACAGAGCTGGCTGGAAGGGGTGTCATCATGGCATACAAACGCGCCAATGATGCCCCTTCTGCTGCCACTGCAGATAGCTCATTCTGAGATCAGAACAAGGAGCCCAGCATGTGACCATCACTGGGAGCCTCATTCGGACCTCATAAGCAAGTGTGCCGTGTTGGCGGTGGACATACTGGGCAGCCCAGCAGGACACCTATGTAAACAGCCACCATGGTGTAAAAACAGAGCCACAGAATAAGCACAGCACAGAATAAGTCCAAAATTGTCCTATTAATATGCAACTGGGCATGCTGTATATCTTGTAAGAGGGAAACTCATAAAGGTTGAAAAGGGAAGGGGAGGTTAAGGTAAACAAAGAAAGATAATATGGTAAAGGTAAGCAGGAAAATAATATGCCATCATTCCAGTTACAAATGCTTAAGATTTCAGGCTAAATTAGAAAAAGCCCTGGGAAACTGGATGGATGCCAAAGACTTCACAAAAATGGTGGATTCCAAGAGACAATTTGAAGTAAACAAGAAAGATGGTAACACACAAAGTGTGATTAAGGACACATAAACATTGTTCTTAATCACCTCATTTTCTCATGGCTAATGTTTTCAAATAATAGTGTGAGCATTATGAGCACAATCTACTAGCTTTTTCAGCACATGTCCCCTAGGGAAAAGAAATAGCTCCTTTTGTTCTTGCCCTGTGTTAGTAACTTCATAACTTTTCAGTTTGAAGGTCAATAAAGCTGAATTTTCATACAAAGGTCTTTTTTAATGAGCACCTTTGGCTGCTATAAACCTTTGGCTGAATAATACAAAATGATATTAAGGCACCCCTGAAAGGTGCTTGTGGTTAAAATAGAATACACTTGCCCTTCATGATAACGATTATGCTTCCTTTAAAGTTAATCATCACATAAGCACCCAAGGAGTTCAAAATGGCATACTTTTTTTTTCTAGGGCAGTATGATTTAGAATCAAACACAACAGGCCTTGTTTTGTTCCCGAGTTGATGCTTTGATAAGTTAACAGAATTGAATAGAATTTGAAGAGACCAAAACATGTCAGCAGATATTGTTTTTTCTACATATTTCAGACATATACTGTCTTGACCACTAAGTGAAGTGCAATTAGAGATTCAGAATCAAACCAGGTGGACCTATGACTTATGGGAGCCATAGTCCTCACTCATCTAACCCGAGATGCAATAAGTTATATTTGGGCTGTTTCTCCCAGAAACCTCAAGCTAACCACTGGAGGAGGTTCTATGTGTTGCAATTGAAAATGCAGTCGAAATGTTCTGTACTTGACTCTCTGGATCGCTTGGGGTGTTCTTAAGCAAAGAGAAACTGTTGGCCTGATATCTGCTGCACTGCAGCAGCACCACTGCAGAATGGCCCAAAACTACACTAGGGCTATATCAGGTAACATGAAGGAAGCAATGGAGTTTCATCTAACAGAGAAATCACAGCTTCTCTCAGGCTGCCTCAAGGCCCTCATCCACCTTTTATGAGCTGTCATCTAGTCTGTGTTGTCCGGCCTGAGCACAAAGTTCTTATCTCTGCTGGATGACTTTCCAGCAAACATTTCTATGAATATTATGGAAATAGCTACACTGTCGATTTCTTCAGTAAAAACAGAGTTATTTAAATTTAAATTAAAAAAAATATTCAATCCGGTTTTTTTTATGGGCAGTATTTCAATAAAATAAGATTATATGCAAGAAAAATCTGTATGGTACATAGGTTCTTCCCATCATATTTGAACAGAAGGAAAGCAAACATGTCCCCCTAGCAATCAAATTAAATGCTTTTGCCCTTTCCGTGCTTGGATATGTTTAAGTGGTGATAAGAATAGGGATTAGTTTTTCTTCCTGGAAGGGTTTAATAAATAGTCAAAGGCATTGGTTACACATTTTCCAAAACTGCAGAGCTAATAATCTCCCAATAAATACATTTCATCTCTGACTAGTATGATTAGACATGCATTTGAATCAAAACAGTGGTTTCTAATCTTTTAAATAAAATGAGGGAGACTTGTTACTATGTTTCATCTATACATCATGGACTGCAAATCTTTAAAGAGCCAGAAGTCTAAACTTTGAGCACTTTTCTAAATGTTCTTTTTGTAAGGGCGGGGATTCATTTCCCCTTATTTCTCCTAATCTATACCTCATGCAAGATTTGGTTAAAGCTACAACAACTGTACCAGCAAGACCCACACTGCCAGAAATGTGGTGAATTGCCTGCCTTGCTTCAATAACTCACATCCATTTATTCTCCATATTTTGGCTGTGTATTTTGGACAGACATAGTTGACTGGTTTTCTTTTGTAACTTACCGAAGTGTCAAATCATGCCTGAGAACTGTGCCTGAAAATCTATGGACTACCAAGTGAGTCACTGCAAAATTTGTGAATGTCTGCCAATTCGATATATAGCAAAGTGTGTGTTATCTTTGAGAAACAAAGTAAGATTTTCTAGGTCTAGGGTGATTTGGATGGTAAAAATTGTGATATTTTCAGAAGCATTTTAAAAAAGCACAACAGAGATTTGCGAACACTTCTGAGTACCTACTCCAGATGTGGCATCACAAGAAAGATGTATGCTTCAGAAGCCTAACAAAATTATCTCCAGCACTATTTTGAATGTTATATCAGAAACAGGAATTAAGAACAAAGTGATTCTCCCAAATTTACATTCTGAACACATTTTACTTAGTGGTCATTAATTATCACGACGAAATGAGGTATCATAATAATATTTATGCCCTTTTATAGTTCCTAGATTGAAGGAAGTAACAGTATCACTCTGCTTTGCTCAGACCTCATCTGGTCAGCCTGGTCAGACCAGTTCTGGGCACCACAATTCAAGAAGGATGTTGACAAGCTGGCGTGTGTCCAGAGGAGACCACCAAAATGGTAAAAGGTCTGGAAATCATGTCCAATAAGGTGTGGCTTAGGGAGCTTGGTATGTTTAGCTGAGGAAGAGAAGGTTAAGAAATGACATGATAACCATGTCACCATGTTTAAATATTTAAAGGGATGTCATTGTGGATGGAACAAGTTTGTTTTCTGCAGCTCCAGAGACTAGGATAAAGAGTAATGGAGTCATACTACAGGAAAGAGATTCCACCCAAACATTAGGAAGAATGTCTTGAAGAGCTGTTAATGGAGACTTCCTTGCAAGTTTTTAAACAGAGGCTGAAAGACCATCTGTTGGGAGTGCTTTGATTGTGTCTTCCTGCATGGCAGGGGATTGGAATGAATGGTTTTGTGGTCTCTTTCAACTATATGATTCTATGATTTACTGCAGCAGTGGACATCTGTCAGAGGTTGGGGACCACATTGCCCACCTGGAACAGACATTAGAGGGGTGTATGCTCTGCTGTGCCCACCGGCAAGAAAATTCATAAGCATGTGGGGTTTTGTGCCTCCAAACACCCTGTCTAGAAGTGACCTAGATGTCAAGATCTAGTTCACTCTATTATAAAAAATAAATGGCCAGGAAGAAGCCAAAAACATGGCAAGATTCAAGCCCCCGGGGACCACAGAAATACTCCACATAAGGTCAATGGGAAGCATTTTAATATTCCCAACCTTGTGGCTTTTCTCCAGCTACCCTTTGACTTAGCTCTCACAATAATAGACTGTGGGGCGGTACACACAGGCCACAAAACGCCACCCCTCTTTCCTGTGCCGTATTGCCGCAGCAAACATACAGGATGGCAACACGACACAGCAAAAAAGGGGCCACCCTTATGACACCACTTCTGCCCAGAGGTGTGTGGGTGCTCCGGTGCCCTTACATCACAAGGCTGTGCCCTGTGTGGATGGTGCTGCAGCCTTGTGACGTAATGGCATCGATATTAGGGCTCGGCACATATAGCTGTGCCATAATGAGCCCTAATTTGGGTGTCAGGGCATCACAAAGTGCCCGTGTATACCGGCCTACAGAGACTATTCAAGGAAAGCTGTGTGTATCATTCAGTTATTTGTCAGTGGGTAAAAGTCACAAATGTCAGAATCTTTTCCTTTTTTTTTCAAATCAAGTTAACAAAGAATAAAACTAAAAATATTTGAAAAGTGCACAGAAATATGGTATTAACAATTGGGAAAATGTGTAAAAATGTCTATATATAAAGAGAGATTTCTAAGAACACATCATTTTGGAACATTATGTGTCAACATGTGCATAAACCTCTATGTGGGAAGGGGGGAAAGATTTACAACATGTAAATAATGCTGGTGTCATTCCAAGAAACAGAATGAAAATTAGAAAATCCTTTCATGCCCTTACTAGAATTTATTCTGTCTTTAGCTCTCACATAACAACTCATCATTAGAGCATTCAAGTATATCAAGTACAACACTTGAGAAAGAGTAATGGGAATGCTCATTATTGATAAACTGTCTTAAATGAGAACACTCATGTTCAGAGCTCTGCAAAAAAAGTTTATTGTAAAAATAAAACATGTGGTGTCTATATCATATACAGTTGCCTTCTTTTCAGCATTTGTGCAAGGAGAGTTGATGAAACTTGATGCCCTTCAGATAAAATCAGTCATTTAGGTGCTACAAAATTAAACTTTTCACTTTTAAAATGAAAAGCATGCTTAGAGCAGAAGCACATCAATTGGCATTTCTATCCCAAAGATAATGGTTTGGGCCTATATAGGTCAAAATTCCAAAATAAAGTACAGCATTGCCTTATTTTTTTTCTTTAAAAACATAGTGTCTAAATGGAAATGAAACACTTGATGTCAGCTTTTACTTCCTCCCCACCCCCCAAACAGAAGACATACAGTAATGATGAGTCATTTCACATATGTTTCAATGCTAGTTTTATTACTTAACCAATGAAATTGATGTGTAAACTGATGACAATTGAATATTGCTAGTTGGGATCCGAGAAATCATATCCAGAGTTCCCTGAAATGTGTCTACCATTAGGTGGTGAAGCAGCTACCTCTGATGACAGATGCTTTGGGGGGGGGGCACAGCTGTAGGGATGCATGGCTTTTCCCTTGTGAATTATCTTGTTCTTTCCTCCAGCTGGAGGACAGAGATGTGTATATAGTACTATATACCTGTGCCTCGCCTGTTGTGGAGAATGCTATCTTATCATCAGTGTGGAAGAAAGACTAAGGCTATATACAGATTGGGAGAAAGGGGAGGCGAGACACCACCCCTTTCTGCCCCAGATGGAGACTGTGGCAACCAAATGCTATGGCCTCAGGGAGGCCTAAAAAGAACCCGCTTCTGGCAGGTTCTTTTTAGGCCACATGCAGAGTGCCATTGGTGCACTTGTGTGCAATGATGATGTCTGCGTGGTGCGGTACTGTTTGGGCACGGGGCTGCACTACGTGGATGCCACCATCACATGCCCCGTATGGATGGGCACGCGCAATGATGGTGGCCAGGGTGCATGGTAAGGTTGCTGAGCGTGTAAACACTCAACCCCCGCATAGCTCTAGTTTGGGCCCAGGTTGACACAAAGCGCCCATTTGTCGAGCCCCTAAATTTCCAGTCCACTCATCTTGTGTTTATGGACCTCGGAATGAGGGCATTATCTTCCTCTCGACGTCATGGAGCAAAATCTCTTGTGCCAGCCCTGAAAAATCCAATCATGTAATGAGCCTTTCTTGCTTTGACTTACTCACTGAAAATCTGCCCTGGGGCAACAGGGAATAGTACAAAATGATGTGGGATGGAGTGGAATAAGCTGTGCTTGGGTGAGAGGATCAGCAGAAATTGGAGACTAAAACTTTCATGTGATCCTTTCACGTGTAAACATCTTTCTCATTGCTGCCCACAATGTTTAAGGTGATGCAAAGAACTATGTATGTTCTAGAAAGAAATAAAACACTTTAAAGTTGTGGTGCATGCACGCGTGTGGGCAGTGTATATATACAATATACAGTTTAAGCCAGGGGTAGGCAACCTTTTTGAGCCGGGGGCTGGGTTGCTGTCCCTCAGACAACTGGGGGGTCGAACTCAAAATGGCACCTGGAGCGGCGCGGAAGCTGCAGCGGGGGTGGCAATCAGCAGCAGGACCGGGCTGGGGCCGGTCCCAAGGCCTCGCCGGGCTGGATCCAGCCTGCGGGTCATAGGTTGCCGACCCCTGGTTTAAGCACTAGGTGGCATTAAACAATTGTATCTGGAGGGAATTAAGTATTTTAGGGAAAGGTATGTGGATAATATAATCATTATTATTATTATTTCACTAGGTGGCAATGCTTTTGATTCAATTTTGGTGGAATCGTGTGTTCCTGCTATCTCTTCTCATTGGAATAAGGTTCTTGTCTTGTTTATTAACTGTCTTGTCCTCTAATACAGCAAATGTACACAACATGTCTTAACAAATATTAGGCCAAATAGTTTTTATAGAAGGCAGAACCTAAATAAAGTGACTTGTGGAAATATTTTCAAATTACTGTTATGGCCTTATTTTCCTAAGTACAGTACACTCTTACCCCGGGATACGAATGCGCCGCGTTACGAAATTTCCGGGTTACGAAAAAAAAATAAAATAAAAAATAATTCCGGGTTACGAAGGTTTTTTCGGCTTGCGAAAAAAGTTTTGGTGCTTTTCGGCGCCATTTTGCACGAAATCGCGGCTTTTCCCCATTAGCGCCTATGGTAATTCGGCTTGCGAAAGACTTCCGGGTTACGAAAATGGCGCCGGAACGAATTAATTTTGTAACCCGGGGGACGAGTGTATATATTAATAGCATTAAGTATTGCTGTAAAATAAAATAAAAAATTAAGGTGCATTAATTACTCTGCATGGTCATTTGTCTTCACTGGACAATGCTGAGGGTTACATTTTGATGTATCAGTAGGAAATAAACCAGCCCATTGCCTTTACCCACTGTTCATGTCAGAAGCAAATGGCAAAGTATTATTCAAACTGCCTGAAGAATCCCCCATCCACCCTCTTTTTTGTTTTTTATATTCCTAAATTATTGTCATTATCATCTCTAAATGTGTATCTGGTTTTGCATTTTCCTTCAACAATACACACACACACACACACACACACACACACACTATATATATATATATTGCATTGATTTGATTAGGTCTTCTGAATCAAATATAAAATTTATAATTGTGCAATCTGTTCATTAAGTACTTCTTTAATTAATAATAATGTGCCAATCTATTCATTAAGTACTTCTTTAACCAATAATGGTGATGTCTTTCCAGTGATTTTCCAAGTAATTATAAAATAATTGCCATTCTTTTTGTATGCACCCTCTGTTCTCTCTTTCATCCAACATGTGATTTTATCTAGCTCTGCCATTACATATAGTTTAATTAGCCATTGTGCTATTGTTGGTGTTCCCTCTTTTTTCCGCATCTTAGCATATATTATCCTTGCACAAGTTAGCATGTAAAAAACCAATTTCCCATACTGCTTTTCTATTTCTTTCTCAATTATTCCCAATAGAAAAACCTCCGGTGCAAAGGCTACATCTATTTTAAGTTCTTTTGTTATTAGGTTATGAATTTCCATCCATTTTTTTTAACTTTGGGGCACATCCAACATAGGTGGTAATACTAATAGTTGTGACATAAACAACTAGCAGAATTGGAAATTATACCTTTAAATTACAGTATCATAAACATATCAATATCTCAGTGCACTTACATATACATAGTTTTTCATGTGGCTGAAGTGAAAATTTGGTAAAAAGTGAAGTTTTTGAAGAAAATGTTTAAAGAATTTTTTTAATTAATCTTTTTTAAAAAATTAAAATTTAATTTTTAAAAAACTCGGGACCTCTCCCTTTCTTCTCCCACTGAGCTTCACCACACTCATGCCATTTTTTCAGCATTTCAGTGGGACACAGGCGGATGCCACAGTCCATTTCTGCCCCAAAGAAGACGTCTGAGGAGCAGTGGTGTCACCTCATGTGGTCAGCACTCCGTGTACCCTTTTAGCGATGCCACTGTCTTTCAGACTACATAGTTATAGCATCATGTTTCCTCTTTAACTGACAAGGTGAAATCTTGTAGAATTGTGGCTGGTAAGGCACTGAATCTTTTCGGCTGAGAATTCTGAATATCCCCAAAATGCAAAACACACAATTCCATAAGCTGATGCAATGGAAGTTAAAGTGGAATCATAGTGTTATAACAGTATAGTGTGAAAAGACTGGGGGTGCTAGCTGGTATTAGCCATTAAGCCCAAAGATCAAATGGCTTTCTCTGAGATGAGCCTGCCCTGCCAAGTCTTTTGGCTTAGCCTCAAAAGCCCTGACCTCTCTTCCGGCAGGCCTTTCCAGACTAGACCACCTCCATTTACCTGCCTTCCCCCGCCCCACACACACACTTTTTCTCCTCTTTTCTCCGTCCTCATTTCCATCCTATCTGGACCCCGCTATAAACTTTCTACAAATCTCCTACCTAGTTTAACTGTTATTTTATACTATTGTTTAATGTCCTTCTGGTTTAATCTCCTTTTAGTATTATTAAGTTTTTATACTGGGGGGAGAGATGTGGATTTTTTAAGAATTTTTAACTGCATCTTGTTTTATTGTTGTAATCTGCTTGGATTCCGAGTGATTAAGTGGAATATTAATAATAATAATAATAATTATTATTATTATTATTATTATTATTAATTGAGATCAGGAACAATCACAAACTAGCCTGCTAAGTGGTGGCGCCACAATTTATGCAAGCAAGATTTTAAAGAGTCCTCTTGCTAGTGCTTTGGCAAGGCTTCTTTTTTATCTTCATTACTGTATTGCTTTTTTACATGGCTAGTTCCTTTCATAATGTAAGCCACTTTGATTATTGCAATCAGAAAGGTGGGATACTAATGACAATAAAATAAAGTAGAATTGTAGAATCAAATCAAAGTAAAACCATAGTGGTATAAATATGTAGTGGGAAAGGTCCTCAGCTCAGGGGCTGCTTCCAGAGTCTAAAGAGATGGGGTGTATTCAGGATGCAGGAGGAAAGTCATCAGACATGGCCTCCTGCCCTTTTCCACCAACCGAATTCCTCTGTTACATAAAAGGTCTCCCACAAGAGCCCTTTCATTGATAGGAAGCCGTATCTGGATCCAAAGCCATGCTGGGATGAGGAAGAAGGCCACTGTGTTCTTTCCTTACAATCTATTCTGTGAGGGGAGGAGGAGCTTTTGGAATGCTGGCTTACTCTGTGTGTTCCAAAGTGAACGCATGTTCATAATGGGTTGCCAAGGGCGCCAGGCAAAGCAAAGATGTAACAGGAGCCTGGAGAGAGCAGGGTGGAAGTGGTGGGGCAGTGCTGACCATGGCCAGTGGGTACCAGCTTTGGGCACCCTGGTCCCCACTGGATGAGTCCCTGCAGTGGCTGCGGGGTGCCGTGCCCAGACCCACCAGCACTAAACACCCTTTCCGAGGTGGGCACAGTCCAGCAACTACTACTGACCTGGAGGAGCAGCTGTGTTTTCAGGGGCTCAATCTGGTGCTGGAGCCCAGTTTGAAGACCGGAGCCAGGCAACTGCCAGCCCCTGGGGTAGCTGGAGAGACCAAGGGGTGCAGTGGGCCTATACACAAGCCCCAGGCTGTGAGACTTACAGGACTCGACTCTGTCTTTGGGCACCTTGTGACGGCACAGCCTCCCCACTGGACAGGCTCACTGAGGGTTTCAGAGCGCTCAGCTTTTTGTCAAGTCATAAGCCCCCAGCAGCGCAGGCCCCATGGATTCAGGGAACCACAAGTGCGCATGGCGATGGCCATGTGCCGCCAAATGCTGCGTGCCATTCTCCTGCTTTATGCCACATATAAGAAGTGTGCCTTTGCTCTCCAACATTCCCGCTAAAAATCAAACTCGGACCCTTTCCAGACAAAGAAGTAACACCATGTCTGTGACATCATTTCACTGGATCCATCAATATATGTCTTACATGTCAGTCTACTTCCTGGAATAATCGACTCTTCTTCACCATTGACAAGCTAAATGTCATCTATGAAGATAAACCATTTCCTTATTAGCATCCAAAGAATGCCATGTCACTTAGATTATTTGCAGAAAGAAGAAATCTATCAGGTTTTTGACCTTAAACAAGAGCTTGCACGTGAGTATTTACAGATGCTGAGTACCCATACCCTTGCATTATCTGATTCACAAATGGAAGAAATAGAATAATACAGACAATTAAAAGAAAGCCTTTATGACTACATGGACCAACTGAAATGAATTTACACACATCTTTATTGAAAGACAGTCTTCAAAGCCAAAGACACTTGCACATCAATAAAAACATAATTTCCCCCCAAAAGCTGCCCACCTATTCTTTTGAACATGAACAGATGGGACCTATATTAAGAGTGGCCATATTCTAAAATTGTTGAAGGACATGTATTTACAAAAGCAAAGGGAGAGTACATTTTGGACACTCAAGCTGGATTCTGACCCTAAGGGATGAGGCTGAAGAAAAATGTAAATTAAGCCAATAATTCCTTAAACCAACAATGAATAAAAGATTACCACAAAATTCATCCAACATGCAGGTTTGTAGACTGCAAAATGGCAGAAGTTGAATGAACTATTATTTATTTCTAATGCATGAAATGTAAGGCTTTCCTGGTCAAATCTCTGTATATGACTCCAAGGTTAAAACACTGAATACAAGAAATTTTCTTTCTTCTGAATCGATTTACCATGTCTGCATTAAAAAAAAGAATCATTATTTGTTTACTGAAATGGATTAACTCTTCAGTGATGAGATTATATGAAGTCCAGATTCAAAGAAATTAATACCAGCTTTCTTACAGAAAAAAACTGAAAAGACAAGACTTCAAGTCAGGCAATTCTCCAATTTTTCTGTTGTCAGATAACTATCAAGAAGATGAGAAATGCAAGGTTGAAAGTCACACATTCCCGAGACATCTCTGTAGTTTTCTGATAAGCATCAACAGTTTGAAGACAAAAGATCTGAAGCCACAGTCTCAAATTTTGTATAGTTTCTGGTCATTATCAAAAAGCTTGGAAATGCAATATTTAAAGCCATGCGGCCTGCAGATCCATTACTCAACAGTTTTGATGATCACAAAGAGAGATCTGAGCACTGAAGTCTAAACCAGATGACATAACTCTAACATCACAGATCTGTAGTATTTGCCTTAAAAATTCCAAATGAGTTATTTTTTGAGGGGGGAGAGCTTTAACACTACAAGTGTTTAAAAATGGATCTACAGAAATACAATTACATGACAACTCAAAAGAGAGTGGAAAATACTGCTGATTAATTAACGTCTACCTTTGCCTACTTTTGTTCTAAAAATCCACTTGCCAACTTTACAACGGACAGATGTGGGCACGGCTGGGATCATCCTCAGTCATCCTTCAACACCGTGATGGCAATTGTACAGCCTTCCAAAAGTTGTTGAATAGCAACTCCCAGCAGTCTAATAATATGTAAGGCCATTCAATTCCTACTCTGCTTTAACACCATTGTAAACATGAGTGTATAACATACTCTATTGATTCAATGGTACTAAAGACTTATTGAGTCTATGTCTATCTCTGTACTAACTAATTATGAATATATTCTACCAAATGCTATCCATTTCTCTGTTAATGAATGAAGAGTGGGATCTCAGTTATGTTTTTTTAAAGACAGATGGCTGAAATACCTGTAGTAAGAAGCAGAAATGTAAATGCATTTCTTTGTTTCTTCCCTGGCTTTACTTTAAAAAAGATTTTCACTCCCAATATGCTACACAGAGATCTCTCTTTTTGCCAATACACAGCATGAACCCAACAAATCTCTGAAGGAAATGAACAGTATTTCTTCCGCTTCAGCTGAAAAGAACAAGATTCTGGAAGATGTATATGTGAGTTTATAAAAGACAGCTGTGGAGAAGAAGATTTCTATTCTACAGTATATCAAAATTCTCTCTCAGTTATATTTCTGTTCAGTGATGTGGAACTTTCCAGGTCACCGATGATACCTAAAAGGACTACCTTTTAATAAAGCTGAAACCCATCTATCCAAAGTTGAAGACCACCAGTCAGATTAATGCGAATGACTCTTTAATCGCTAAACAACACGGTATCAGGGCTTATGAATTAGTTTTGTGGAATGTTATTGCACTGCAGTTCCCATCTGCCTTAGCTTGACAAAGCCTATGGTGACAGACAGGATTTGTAGTCCATCAACATTTGGAGGGCTGCATGTTTCTCAACTCTGAAAAAACAGCAACTTGTT
>NC_056527.1:61656584-61775899 GCF_019175285.1 Sceloporus undulatus | reverse complement strand
TCAAGCACAGCTTGCTGCAAAGGGTAGCTTTGAAAATTAAAGGCATCTGCAATACAAATATATATATATATATATATATATATATATATATATATATATATATATATATATATATATTTGTTCCATTTATTCATTTGAATACTGAAAGATAAAACAGAAAAATGAAAGAAGGACATGAAAACAAGGCCTTGGACTTATTGCATTGTATACAGTTTGGAAATGGAAACCAATGTGATATCATTTATTGGAGTAAAAACAAACCATTCCTCTTTTCTTCTGTTACCTACATTCACAACAGAGAGAAAAATCTACAGGATTTCTGAAACCAAAACATGAGTACTACTGCATGGTACATGTAATGCATACTACACAGCAACAAATATGTGCTACATTTCCTTTTCATAACTGACTTTTACTGAACATGAACTTGTAAGGTTCAAAAGGGAATCTGCCATTATTAAAGATGAAGAACACAGCAATAAAAGGACTCCCAATTTATTTGAATTGGTAATGGTCACCAGAAACGCCAGATGAAATTCATACGTATTTGACTGAGATTCAAAATAGGAATACAGGCAACTAATCCTTACTTTGTATTATTGAAAGGTGTGTGTTTCCAAATCTTAGATTTCTTAAGAAACCAAGATTTGAATTAGAACTGAGGACCAAGGGCAGTCACACTTTTGAAGAAATTGGCAGTACATGCATTGAATTCTTTTTTTTTTTTAATGGTTGAAATGTCTGCTTTGCATAAAATTCAGTTCTGCAAAAGAAGACTCTTTACATATAAAGTGGTTATAGTTGACAGAAGAGATCTGCAGAGCAGGACCTAAGCAAAGAAAGCCAGTTCAGTACTCAAATATACCTGGCATAAAAGAAGCTTACAACAATTCTGCTCTATGCATCTTTGGATTGTGTCTACCTGCTTGAACAAATAACATGGTTTTTTTCAAAAAAGAAAATCCATGTTTTCAGCTAAATGGATGAAATGGGGAAGTAGATTTTCACCATGCCGTTAAAAATACAAATTTGACATGAGTTGTGTACAACTGAAGAATGCAACTTAGAAGTAACTCTGAACAGTATCTAAAGGGAAGCTTTTTGATGGGTTTCCATTAAGGGAACCAGTGCTTTAAAAGCATACCTTTATCTTGCCACATCAAAGTACATCATATGGATTTGGATCCTAGTAATATGATGCAGTTTATTTAAGTGGAATGTCATACTTAAGGGAAAAAAAATTAAAAAACCACCCTTAAAATCATGTGTTGGCTGAAATTTATAAAAAGGCATGTTCTTTCCCCTGTATTCTTAGTAAATCACGACCCTTTCCTTGTGTGGTTGGCTATGCAAGATATGTGAAGCAACAATGATCTGTGTTATTAGTGCCATGCTTTCCTTTGGAAATTTATAACATTTAAAACCACTGAACAAAAAGGGTAAGTGATAATGACCAGATCAACACCCTATAGTTTTATTCTGTTACATGCCACAGATAATTGATAAATGTAAATTGTGTATCAGCGTTGTCTAAAGGACTACAAATCTTGCCTTTACATAGGGATCTGAAAAGTTGGGCTGTTGGACAGAGGACACTGGAGACAACTGGGGTGCTGTCTGATCTGAGCTATGTTTTTGGAGAGTTTGGAAAAGTTCCTTTTTTGGCCTGAAACTCCCTGATCCTACAGCCAATAGTCATGATGGCTGTGGAGTCTAGAAAATGTGGGTCAAAAAAGGAACTCTCCCCCCACCCCAAGGGATGGCCAGCTAGAGGAGGAGGAATGAGCTGGACCAGTTTAACTTGCTTAAAGCAAAGCTGGCAAGTGAGATCATTAATCCTAAACTGACTCAATTATTATCAAGTGAGTATTAGCCATGAAACACAGGGATTGTATGAGGCAGCTTCTGGCTGCTTTAGCATCATGGTGTTTAGATGATGTGCACTCCCAAAGCGGCTGGAAGCCACACTGAGGCTATGCCAAGCCATCTTTAAAAGGAGTTGATTTAGTTCAACTCCTGGCCAGCATGGCTTGGGACTGTGGCAGCAGCCCACTTTGGGAAAAGACTGTGCAGTTGCTGTGGTCTCAGCTGGATGAGGGCCAGAGGGGCCTCTGACCACTCCTTCTGGGCCATGTGCTTTGGCCCTTACATTTAGTTAATTAAAAACAACAACAGCAAAACCCTACAGGTAGAATTGCAAAATAGCCACGTTATCTGTATTGAGGAAATTCTGCTGTCCTTCTGAAGTGTGACAGACTGGACTCTTTTCCGCTGCTCATCGCCTTTTCTACTGGATAGGATTTCTTGCTTTCTAACCCCTAGACAGATACATAATTTTATTTCTGTGTCCCTTCCTCTGTATTACTTTCTCATGTGTTCATATCTAAATGTGCCCTTCTCAATTTTGCATCTTCAAATATTTTAAATCTGTACAAAACTGTATTTAAACATGAGTACACATTGCTCTCGCTCTCTGTCACAGAATATGTCTTTATTTTGTCCAAGTGTATGCATTCCAAAGCCCTTTCTTGAGCATGGAAATGCACTGCAAAATTCAGAGACATGCGAAGGCTGGAGGATAACATCCAAAACCTTGTAATTTTTCAGGTGTGGATTAGTTCAGGTGGAATTATTGGTGGTCTAAGCAAGTGTTTGTGCCTGTGTACCACTATGTCATTTTGGGTTGTAAGCTCTTCCTCTGTGTTTGGGCTATCGGACATCCCAGCTTCATATCTCAGATCACACTAAGGATCCCACACAAAAGATCCTATAGGAGAAGAAGGTGAGGGCATTGGAATTTCCTGCCAAGCTCAAGCCTCCTCCTGAGGGTTCCAGTGCTTGACCTCAGCTCTCCAGATTCAGGGATGGCATCAGACACAACACTCAGAAAGTATAATTTCTCAAAGAAGGGCATAAATCCATAGAATAAAGATCAACATGAAAAGAACTGGGAAGTGCAGGAAAGTAGTCTCTTCTAGGCAATCTCACATTTCTCTGGCCCATCACAAACTCTTCTACATAACAATGGAACTAAGGAGTAAAAATCACACCACTTCTTCATGATAAGAATTATTGCAGATTTTAAAATCTAAAGTGATACTAGAATAGAAAAAAAAGAATAGTCATTTTTTTGTGTTACAACTCATTAAGGAAAACCACATTTCAAATAGTGGAGAAGATACAGGCAGGCCAAGCCATGCACCATTCCAAGAGTGTTCCTAGGCCAATGTCATCTGAAGACCCAGATGAAAACAAAGAATTGCCTCATCAGTGGACCATGCAGAACCTGGAAAACTAGCCACACCAACAGCAGGATTCAGGGAATTTCATCTGGCCTACAAAAATGATCGGGGCAACATGCAGTCCATGAGTCATTTTTTGCTGATCCCTAGTGCAGGCTAATGATTTGTGGGATTAGTGACTAAAGGGTGGAACTGACAGGCCTGAAAGAGAAGTTTGGGTCTGTTCCAGCTGGAAATGGATTGGAACCCCCCTGGTTGCATGGCCCACTCCCAAGGCAGGCCATGGTCAGAGGGGTCAACAGGCTCTGCCAGGAGTCAGACTATGCTGGCTCCTTTTTGCTCTGCTTTTGGCCGCTTTGGAGGCATGTGTCGTTTAATCAGCATGCCTTCAAAGCAGCCGGAAGCCACTTCATTTGGCCCATCTGTTTGGGCCCTAAAAGATGTAGGAAAGTGAACATCTTCTATGTTTTATTTCTATTATTCTGATCTTGCTTTTTGTTACCAGTCCCCATTCAGTTTAATTCCAAATCATTATTCATGTAAGTGGATGGTATGCATGCATATGTAGCTCCAGAGTAACTCCAAAGATATGAGGCTCCAAGAAATCTGAGTTAGCAGGCACCCTTATCAGTCCTTATCATTCAACACTATATTTATCTGATTTTCCTCAGCTGGGTTGCTTACTGGTGCCCAAATTCACCTACTTTAACTTGGAAAATAATTTTTATCTTGCTTCCACTGGCCTTGCTCAATTTTCACCAAAATTAAAAGTCAAACTTGCAGTCATTAGGAAAACTAAAAAGTTTTTCAAAAATTGTGACGGTAAAGATTATAGAATTTTTTAGTATTAACAAGTGAATTTTTAATCTTTGCATTTAATTAAAAAATAATATTAGTATGATGTATTTAATAAAGATGCGACTTTCCTTAATTTTAAATATTTATTTTCACTGGGTATCAGACATAACATATATGGGTAGATGCTTTTAAATATTTAAATAAACAGTATTTTCCTTTTGTAATTCAACCTCTTACAGCACATAGCCCCTTCTCAGTGTTTTAAAAATATATAATGGGAAGTGAATATTGAACTCACGTATCATCCTATTTCAACTAACAAGAACTGACCCAAATACATGACTGTGGAAAACAGTTGATAAGTTCACAGGAACAGTCTTTGACTCTTTGCTCCATTTAGTACATGCTCCTTTCTGGTCATATTTCTTAGCTGTTCTTAAATGACCAGTGCAAAAGTCAGAAATTTTGCAATGAAGGTGGCTCAAATAGGACTTTTCTTTCTCCTACACTATCAACATGCTAGGCAACAAAATGGATCCACATTCATGAAGTAATGTCCATTGTAGATGTCATATACGGTAAATGGCAGTATCTTCATTATTTTTTTCTCCTTTTGTCCATTTGGTAATATGAAAATTGGTATGAACATATTGCCCTGTGGGCTGTATGCAGCTCTCCATGGCTATTTCTGAGGCCATCCACAGCCCCACTTGACTTGTACAAAAAAATATCCTCTGTACCACAGGTAGTGAATGGGTAATTTTGCAACACATACCCCAGCTATTTTAGGCTTAGCTGGTACCTTTTGAATCACCCTGTTTATTTCATTGTGGTTAAAAAGCCTCTCTTTGGCCTAAAAAGGCCTAGAGATCCCCAAACCCCTTAGGAGATAAAGTGGGGTTTTAACACAACTAACTATCTCAGAGGTAATAAGAGGGGTTTGGGGACATGGCAACGGATTGTAGCTGTCCAAGATCCAGTGAGAGGACCAATGTCATCTCCAAGCCTCTGGCTCCACCAACTTAAATGTTATTCCACCCATGTGTAACAGCAGTGCCCAGGCAGGCAGCTAGGGCAATATTTAGTGGACTTTTGACAAAAAAAGAGTGAAATATGAAATGCAGTGAAATACAGAATTTCTTTGCGTTAAGTTGCTCTTCACACCTGCTAAAGACTGCTCTAATGATGATCAATCTTAAAGGCAGACAAAACATTTTCTGTGTGTTCATACACAGGAACTTAAAAGTAACCTTAAATGGAAATTATATGGCCCTTGGAATATAGCCATGGAAGCTCGAAACATACTGGATTGGCAGACTCACCCTGTGGGCGATTTTATGCCATCAAATACCAGATTTAGTTCTGTAAATGAATTGCATGGCTTACAGGTTAGGATCATAGAAATACTTATACATGAACTTTATAGCAAAAAATATACATATGATAATTCATCCTTCTATAGTTTATATAAATGATGCCTATGTTCATACGTGTATCTACATGTATGCTTATGTGTATATGAATATTGTTGTCGTTGTGTGCCTTCAAGTCATTTTTTGATTTATAGTGACTTAAAGGAGAACCTATCGTAGGGTTTTCTTGGCAAGATTTGATCAGAAGGAGTTTGCCTTTGCCTTCCTCTGAGGCTGTGAGAATGAGATTTGCCCAAGGTCACCCAGTGGGTTTCCATATTCAAGCAGGGATTTGAATCCTGGTCTCTGGGGTCATATTCCAATGCTCAAACCACTCTTTTGGAGGACTAATGTGTTAAACCTCGATGCCACATTGATCAGTGGCCTCACTGAGGATGTGGTGTGTAATGGGAAAAGGGCATTCTTAATTCACTTCAGAACAGTGAGGGATGGCCTCTTATGCAATCAATGATGTGTGGTACTATGGCTCATTGGCTGAGGATTTATGGTTTCGTCCCGTGAGGCATCCATGCAATGTTGTTGCCATTTGTAATGGCAGGGGTATGGCAATTGAATTCTTCCTGTCTGATCTCGCTATAGACATGCACACATTGTCAAACTACTCAAGCCACAATTTTGGGGGAAATGTACTCTTTAGAGTATAACTCCCAGAATTCATCAGTCAGCATGACCACCTGGCTGAGGGGTTCCTGGAGCTGTGGTCCAAAAATATAACTTTTTCCAAGCTCTGACATAAAGACACAAGCCCATTTTGTATGAGCACACACATACATTATCTGGAATGATACGTTTTCCCCCATATACACATATAAATATATGAGCACACTTTTTTGTCACTCTTTGTGACAGCACTTTACATAATCTGCCAACAATGCAGTCCTTCATTGGCTGTAAGCTTCAAAAGTTACCAAAGATAGCAGTTTCAAAGTCTTTGGTGCTAAAACCTAATGTCACCGCTGTGGACACAGAATAGGCTTAATGCATCTTCCTTTGTGGTGGACTAGGTTTGCAGGGCAGTGGCATCCTGCAACACATGGTTTATTGCAGGGACCAATTTCATTCCAGTTGTCGCAAGTCTTTACACATCCAGGACCACAGGTATCATAAACTGCACCATGTTTACACTGGGCTGCTGGAAGACAGATCAAAGAAAGCAGAGCATTATTGTGTGAAAATGTTATATGTGGTTGTTTACAGTTCATTGACTGCATCCTGACTATGACCAACTTCCCATTTATATCAGTAGCTCTTCTCTAAGTATGACTAATCCATCCAATCCCACACATTGTAGATGCTTAGCACCTCAGTTCTACACGTCTTCCCACAAACTATCCGTGAGACATTAAACTATCAAAATACTATTTCACATGGAGGCAAATTGGTCAAATCCTCTGCAGAAATGGGTTTTTCAGATGCACTGTTGTCAATGAGAAATAATGCAACATTAATCTGAATGCAAAGTTGACAAAACGCATCCTTTTTTTACTTTCGGGAAATTCCTGAAAGTAAAAAGGAATAGGGTTTGTTGACTTTGCGTTTGGATTAATGTCGTGTTATTTTTCATTGATGCAAATGTTGTCTGAAAAACTACCCGCTTTTGCGAGTTATTACTAATTTCTGTTTGGGTTAATTCTGAATATTGTGTGAAACTTTTGCGGGTTTTTTTCACTTTAAATCAAGTTTCTGCGTGGGATTTGGGGGAAAAATTAAGGAAAAGCCAAAACTCCACTCCAGCCAATTTACTTTGCCATACAGATATAAATGAGGACACAGAATGTAACACAGAGTTATAACATAAAAATATGTAATTAGCTTAGAATTTGGGATCTGCTGTTCATTCTCAGTCTCCAGAAATTTGTGGAATAAACAGGAAAAAGTAATACTGAATATATTAGAGGCGATATTTGTGCTTTTTCTACTAACTCCCAACTTCCTCTGGTGCATTAAAGGTAGGTTTTCCCAGAATTACTTTCTTAAACTATAGACTGATTAAGTTATGAATAGAATGCAGAGCGAGAGAGAGAGAGAGAGAGTGGAGATAAAATATTATCTCTTGAATCATTGGGTTGAATCCAGACTTCATTTCTTCTACAGGAATCACCCTCTAAATCAGAGATGAGGAACTGCTAGAGAGGCCAGGGGCCATGTTAAACCCTTAAGAGACCTTAGAGGGTTGCACCCCTCTGCATCTGCATGGGGGGCATTTTAACACCCCCCACCACAATCTTTTGACTCTAGAAAGGATGACCAAGGTTCTCCTGGGAGCTGCATGCAGACTGTAGGCCACATTTTGCCCAACTTTGGTCTCAATGTCTTCAACTGAGGATGCTCCTGCACAGGGAATATGTATATGTATGGAAAGGGGTGTGCTGATTACCCCTTCACCCTGTAGCTCCTAGAACCACTAATCCCACTGATCCACAGGGTCCTCCAATTCTCCCACGCAGATTTTCAGGGGCAGAGGTGGGGATACACACTGAGGGATAATTTCTGAAAATGAATTACTCATACATTCCACCAGTGAAAATGTTCCAGTGGATCAGAAGCTTCTGTGGTGAGAAGCAGCAGTCCCATTCATTGGAAGCAAAGCATCGGAGCAAAATTATTAGGAGTCTTCTAATGGAATTGACTACCAGCAAAACAGACAGAAGAATTAATTTATGCACTGCACACTCAACTTACAGCCACAGTTTGGCTTCTGCTTTTACAGCAGACCAAACTAGGCTGGCGTCACTATCAGGAGACCTACCAATCATTATCCCCCTTCCTTAATGCGGCTTTTGAGAAGGAACAATTTTTTGAGCAGCTACAGATGGCTACAGAGGAACTAAATTCATCATAAATTTGACCCATGCAGAAGATCACATCACTCAAAATATTTACAGTATTCTATTTTTTGGCCTGCATTAATATTTCACAATACTGCTATACTTCAGCAACAATAATATAGAGAAGAGTTTCAGAATTTTCAAATTTAGGAATTTCACAGAACAAGAATTGATTCACAGTACTGTTGTGTGATACATAAGGCTGACATAAGTGGAAGTCCATCCAATATAATTCTGCCACTAGGAAAGAAACTGCTTTTCCAAATTATGTCTCACTAGAATCATATTCCTCTGTTCTTTTTAAGCCCTATAGATGGTACTATTTCTTTGGAGTTAGCTAAATGGACTGATTCCAAGCACAGTGATTCAAAGAGCTCCATTTAGGCATATATATATAAAGGCTGCTTCTTGAACATATACACTGGGGCTTCTAATTTATAGCCACAGGAAGAGCCACTAGGAAAAGTTAATTAAACCTTATTGGGCAATGCGGCGCATGGAAGAGGGGACAATGAGATTAGTATTTTTTCCAAAAAAGTAGCTGTTTTAGTCTCTTGCAGCACAAAAAGGAGATGGGGAAAGGAATGCAGCTGCATCTTTAAGACTAACTGGTATTTATTTTTGCATGAGCTTTCATGGATATAAATCCACTTATTTGGATGCTGTATCCATGCAAGTTCAAAAATTAGAACCTGTTAGTTTGAAAGGTGTTACTATATTCCTTTCCCCTTCTCCCTCCCTCTCCCCCTCCCTTCCTCCTTTTTATGAGATTAGTATGTGACTCACAAGCCCTGTTCAGATTTACATCTTTTCGTTTTGCTGAGGTCAAGGTTAAGAAATGTTTTAAATTTCTCATCTAAACTCAACTTTTCTCTTCCTAATGTCTCTAGCCATTGATAAAATCTACTGGGCAATTGTTTAAGCATTAATATTTGCAATTTGGTTTCATACTTAATTCATTCTCAACAATAAACAAATTTTGTTCCATAGTTTTTTGTGGGTTTTTTGGACTATGTGGCCATGCTTTAGAAGAGTTTATTCCTGACATTTTGCCAGCATCTGTGGCTGGCATCTTCAGAGAACACTGGCATGGAGGACAATGGTGTGTGTGTGTGTGTGTGTGTATACATACACATATTGTTTGACCCTGGGTAGGGAGGAGTGATTTCCATGATAATCTGTGTATTGTTCTGTGTTGAATGTCAAGGCCTCAGGGTGGGAGGAGATACAAAGAGGATTAGTGTCTGTTTAATTAGTGATCATTGTCTGCTGGAAAAAAACACTGACCTTGGGTGGTTTTCATTTGCATTTTCCTAGGTCTTGATTTTAGTGTTTTTCAGGACTGGTAGTCAAACTTTGCTGACTTTAAGGCTTTCTTCTTTCCTGTTGAAGTTGACTTAGTGTTTGCGGATTTCAATGGCTTCTCTGTGCATTCTGACCTGATAGTTGTTGGCATGGTCCAGAATGTCAGTGTTTTCAAATAGCATTTTATGCCCAGGATGTTTTATTATGCGTTCTGCTACTGCTGATTTTTCTGGCTGACCCAGTCTACAGTCTTTCATGTTGCTTGATTCATGTTTGAACACTGCATTTGGGGATCCATGTGAAGACTTGTCCGCAGCTGCATGGTATGCAGTAAACTCCTGTGGCCGGGAGAGGGTTTCTCCTGTCCTTCGCTGAGTGCAGCATTTGCTGGATTTTCTTGGTCAGTTTGTTAACCATTTGGAGGTTGTGTTTCCTCATCAGTTTCCCTATTCTGTTTGTGGATCTTATCGCACACACTTTTGTATCTGTTCTGGGCACAGGCAGGGAATGCACGTGGCCGAGTGAAAATGGAGTCTATCGCATGCTGAACTGTCCTCATGCCATCGCTGACACCAACCTGAACCTGAGCTGGACTGAGGCACATTAATTTTGCTCAGCTGGAATCTTCCTGGCTGAGCAAAATTCGCACGCCTCGCCCAGCTCAGGGATGGTTTAGCATGAGGCAATGGTTTAGCATGAGGCAATGGCATGAGGACACCTTGAGGATAGTTTAGCATGCAATAAACTCTATTTTCACTCAAACACACGTGTTCCCAGCCCATGGCCAGAATGGATACAAAAGTGTGTGCGATAAGCTCATGTGACTCCTTTGATGTGTAGTAAAGATACCTTCCCCTTGGATGGCTGTTTGTCTTCACTCCTCTGTGTTTTTCTAGGTCTGGTAGCCCTTCTGATGTGTGAGCTGGAATAACCATTAGCATGTAGAGCCCAGTCTAGGTGCTTCAGTTCATCTTCCAAGAAGTTGGATTCACCTATCTGTTTTGCCTGGTCTACCAGTGTTTTTATTGTGCTTCTTTTTTGTCCTGAGTGATGGTTGGAGTTCTTGTGCAGGTGTCTCTGTGTGTAGGTTTTCTGTATACTGTGTGGCCCAAATGTTGGTTCAGTTTGCAGATGACCAGGATATCCAGGGATGGCAATGTTCCTTCCTTTTCTTTTTCCATTGTGAATTGGAAGTTTGAGTGGATGATGTTCAGGTGCTTCAGAAAAACAGCCAGATCTTTTTCTCCATGGCTCCAAAATGGTGAAAGTGTCATCCACATATCAGAACCATGTTGTGGGCTTTGTTTGGTGCTGTTTCCAGGGCTTGCTTTTCAAAGTGTTCCATGTAAAAGTTTGCTATCACAGGGCTCAGAGGGCTTCCCATGGCTACTCCATCTCTCTGCTCATAGAATCCATGTCCCACTGGAAGTAGCTTCTGGTGAGGCAATGTTTGAACAGGACTGTGATGTCTTGTGGAAAAAAATGTCAAATGAGTGCCATGGTGTCCTTTATAGGGACTTTGGGTGAACAAGGAGACCACATTGAATCTGATTAGTATGTCTCTGGGTTTAAGTTCGAGGTTGTTGATTATCCCTATGAAGTGAGCCGAGTCCTTGATGTGGGAAGTTTGCCCTATATGGGTTTGTAACTGTGTGGCCAGAAACTTGGCGAAGTTGTATGTGGTAGATCCAATGGCATTCACTATGGGTTGGAATGGAATGGAATCCTTGTGATTTTGGGAAGTCCATACAGTCTTGGTGGGAGAGCCTCAGATTTGCACAAACTCTGGCCTGTGGTTGGCTGAATTGAGGTGCTTTTGATAAGGGTGTTCATATTCTTGGTGATTTTGTTGGTTGGGTTTTGTTTCAGTTTTTTTGCATATTGCAGGGTCCAGGAGTACCTTGATTTTTTGTTGTTTGTTTGTATTTTTTTGTTTCCATGATTATTGTGGCATTGCCGTTGCCTGATGGGGGAATGATGATTTCTGGATCTGAATTGAGGCCCTTGATGGCTCCCACCCCCTTTTCTTTTGGTTATGTTGCTGGCAGGTGGTTTTGCATTGCGCAGAATCCTTGCTGTTTCTCCTCTTATCTCCTCCGCTTCCTCCTCTGGGAGATGGTGGAGGGCGGATTCAACCTGGGCAATTATGTCTTCAACTGGGGTTCCAGTGGTGGTTACTGCAAAGTTGCCTCCTTTGGCCAGGCTGGATGTTTCCTCTTTTGAAAGTTGCCACTGTGTGAAATTGATGATGGTTCATGATGTGTCCAGTGAGGGTTTCAGCTGGTGCTTGTGGCATTTGCTGAATTTTTGTTTTTGTCTTTCAGTGTGGTCTACCATGTCTTTTTCCATTTTCCTGTAGATGAGGCTGTCAATTTTGTTCCAGTCTTGGGTGTTCATCTTTTGACTGATGCTGAGGGGGAGTGATAGCAGTTCCTTACCTGTGTTAGCCAGTTTTTTGTGGGTGGTGTTTATTCTCTCCCATAACAGTGTATAATGCAACCTGTTGTAGATACGGTTAGCCTGTAGGGATTTTAAGGTCCTTTTTGCTATGAGAAAGTGTGGTATGGTATCTATGTTTTCCTTATATGTCACAGCTTTGAATGCCTCTTTCTTGCTTTCCATTAAATATTTTTCAGTCTCTTAAAATGTAAAAACTGGAAATAATCTGTACAGATCATGTTACTTTAAATAACTCTTTCTATGGCCCATTTTAGATGTAGCAAAACTTAGTGTCTTAGTGTTCAATGATTTTGCAGTGTGGTAATGGACGCTTTTCAGCCTGAAGACTGAAATGTTTTCTATATTATTCGGGGTGAGATAGGGAGGTCATGCCAGAGGTGGGTACAGAAAAGTAAAAATAAGAGAGGTAAAAATAGTAGGGCAAAGGACCTTTCTCAATCTCTTGTTCTCTCCTTCTCTCCCCTTTCTTTCTCCTCTCCCTCCCAGTCTCTCTCTCTCTCTCATTTTCTTTCTGTGTACTAAGACAGGCAACATGTTTGTTGGTGCACAGAAAAAAATCTAAGTGATCTGACAAGACAGAAAGGTCAGGCGAAGCGTGTGGTTAAAAGAGGAGAAGCAATGGAATAGACGGAGAAGCTGGTGGGCTTCAGTTTTCCACACCACTGAATTAGAATTGCATTTAGTTTATAATAGTGTCCCGTCATAGGAACAAGCCTTCTTGAGCTGCAGGTGTGTCTGCTAATTAACCAGGTGTTGTTTATTAAATATCAAAACTGAAAACAAAATAAAAAAGCAAAGTAAGACCTGATTCACAAAAAGAAAATAGAGCCCAGGTATCTGTAAAGCCCAGGTATCTTATAGGTGAGAGATGAACTAGGTGGGTGTCACACAACTATTTTGATCCCTGGATGCTTTCAGGACCCCAACCAGGATCCCACTACCAATTCTAATTCTAATTCTTACTATGCTGCTCATGGAAGCCACCAGGAGCAACAGTTGCCCACTAGAATAATGGACCTTGTTTTATACTGTGGGCGGATGGGTGGAGGAAGGGCTTTTGTTTTTCAAAACCAGCAGTAAACTTTTTGTCAGTTTTGATTTCAAAAATGATGCTTTGATGATGGGCTGTGGCTCACAGCAATACCCAGGGAGTAAAAATTAGTCCCCTGAAGTTTCTAGCCTCTGTATAGTCATTATTCACACTACAGACATGTATGTATGTTGCTGCTGCTGCTGTTATGTGCCTTCAGGTCAACTCAGACTTATGGCAATCCTATCCTAGGGTTTTCTTGAAAGGACTTATTCAGAAGAAGATTGCCATTGCCTTTCTCTAAGGAAAAGAGAGCCTGACTTGCCCACGATGACTCAGTGAATTTGAGTGGGAATCTGAACCCAGGTCTCTTTGAAGATAATATCACACTATACTGTTATAGCACTATTATTCCACTTTAACTGGTATGGGTGAATTCTGTGGCATTCTAGGATTTGTAATTTAGTGAGGCCTCAGAGCTCTCTCTGGCTGACAATTCTAACCCCCCCTCCCTAAACTGCAAATCCCAGGATTCCACAGGAGGCAGCCACAGCCATTAAAGTAGAATAGCAGCACTACAACAGTGTAGTCATTCCAACACTCAAACCACTAATCTTAGGCTACTTAGGGATCTTTTCTACCATAGGCCAGTGGCTTATAGTATTAAGGACCTGAATCCTATTGTTCATCTCAACTAGGACAGACCTATTGCATCAATTGTGAGTACTTGGTGAATCAACACCAAATGACATCAGTTCAATGTGACAACTCTAGTTAAGGCGATAAGACATTTTGCTGATTTTGAAACATGGTGCTAGTTTGAAATGTGCATTTTTTAAAAAGTCCACCAATCTTTTGTGTGTGTGTGTGTGTGTATGTATTTTGTACATCTGTGTGTATGGCCCTCCATATCAATTCTACTGTATGGACTTCCAGAATTATAACAACTTCTGCACTTGAAATCTACTCTCCCTTACAAAAATTTGCTATGTATGTACTCTGTCCAATTTTCCATCTGTCTACTTGTTTACTGTTTATGTTACTGCAATCCTACATAAGTCAATGCCATTTTGTGCCTCCTCTAATTTATTAAATTCATATATGAATTCCATTAATGATATCTGACAGTAGAATCATGCTTGGAATCACTTTAGTTGTATTGTTCTTCTCCATTATGATCACAACTTTCAGGGCAACTGAACAACTATTTTTAGCTCTATCATTCACCCTTATTTGCTAATACATTTTCCACCTATGAGGCAGATGCAGGAAATCAGTGGACCTTGTATAATTAGCGATATGGACCTCAAAGTAATAATTTCTGAGGCAGCAAATAATATCTTTTTTTCTAATCTTTCCTAATAAGCATTAGGTCTTTCCTGCAATGCCTAGGTCACAAACCCATTAGAAAATGACATGCAGTAATAAAGTCATCAACAAAGGAAAACAGTAATTATCAGAAGTGTACCCTACTCTAAGAAGATTAGAAGGCAATTGTTTGGTATAAAAGTCACCATATCTAGATGCCCTAAAAAACAGCAAAGACCCAGGATAAAATCAGAAAATGAATGTTAAGGGATGTGGATCAGTGTGTAGAGAAGGGAACTGTGGCAGACATAACTGGCCAACTTAGCATCTGGCTGACTTAAAGTGGACTCTTGGAAAGCTTGGAAAGACACCTTCTTCCTCCTGTGATCAGTCTGTCAGACATGGAGTACCACCAATATGTTTTAACTGTGGCAAGGGAGCAGCACTGCAAACACTATGTTTTATATATGACGTGGGGTTGTGTTCTTAAAATTTTGCTGGGAATGTGGTATCAGACATTTTAAAGTGTGGCATGGCTGCTGTACTGGACTGGGATTTGGAAAATCCAGGTTCAAATCCCCATTGAGTCATAAAATTCACTGAATGGCCTTGCACCAATCACTCCCTTTTAGCCTGGCCTACCTTACTGGACTCTGTGTGTGTTTGGGAGAGAGGCACACATTTTGTGTTGAGCTCATTAGAGGCTTGGTGGGAAACACTAAAGAATAAATTAAAGAAATATTTCTGGAGTGGACCTAGGATTTACTCCAATGAGTGGCATTTGGATCTGGTTCAAAACCAACATCTGGCATCCTGTTAGTGAATCACGATGGTGCAAGTCAGACTTATGCCATCACAACTCATTGGGAGTAGGTGGGTGAGGTTTATGGAAACTGAATTTCTGTTCTGACCATGTAACGATTCCCTCCTTAAAGCCCTAAAGCCACCTTATTAACAGTGAAGCCCCCTACTATGACTATTTTCTTATTGCCAGGAAACAGAAGGATCACTTTCCTGTAGCTGGACATACACTGCAAGGATGTCATCACCATCACTCTCAAGGATCTCCAGATGTCTGTCACAGTGCATCAATCTATGAGAAAATAGCTGGATGCATACCTGCTGACCATCCTGTTCTCCCATAACATGAAAATGACCATGTGTGTGTGTGTGGGGGGGTGCTGCTTACAAGAGATGTTTGGGAAAATAGCAACAGAAGACTTAACTAGGGAAATGAAGCTATGTGATACATTTGAAAGACGTTTGCAGCATGAGCTTTCATAGACTTAAGTCTACTTCCTCCGATGCATCTGAGAAAGTAGACTTAAGTTTACAAAAGCTCCTGCAGGCAACTATTTTCTTTAATTAGTTACAAAGGTGCTACAAGATCTCTCTACATACTATTCTACAGACTAACACGGCTACATCTTTGAATTCTACCACTATGTGATATGTGTATGTCTCCCAATGCATTTCATAGAACCTAGTGCACTTAGAATCATATCATAGAATCATAGAGTTGGAAGAGACCACAAGGGCCATCCAGTCCAACCCCCTGCAATGCAGGAAATCTCAAGGCATACCTGACAGATGGCCATCCAGCCTTTGTTTGAAGACTTCCAATAACGGAGACTCCACCACTCTCCGAGGGAGTGTGTTCCACTGTTGAACAGCCCTTACTGTCAGGAAGTTCCTCCTATTGTTTAGGCGGAATCTGTTTTCCTGTACCTTGCATCCATTGTTCCAGGTCCTAGTCTCTGGAGCAGCAGAAAACAAGCTTGCTCCCTCCTCAATATGGCATCCCTTTAAGTATTTAAACAGGTCTATCATATCAGCTCATAAACTTCTCTTTTCCAGGCTAAACATCCCCAGCTCCCTAAGTTGTTCCTCATAGGGCATGATTTTCAGACCCTTCACCATTTTAGACGCCCTCCAATGGACACACTCCAGTTTCTCCACATCCTTTTTGGATTATGGGGCCCAGAACTGGACACAATATTCCAGGTGGGGCCTGACCAAAGCAGAATAGAGTGTCACTCTTACTTTCCTTGATCTAGACACTATACTTCTATTGATGCAGCCTAAAATCGCATTGGCCTTTTTAGCTGCCACATCACACTGTTGACTCATGTTCAACTTGTGGTCTACTTGGACTCCTAGATCCCTTTCACACGTAGTCTCATTCAGTCAGTTGTCCCCCATCCTACATCTATGCATTTCATTTTTCTGCCCTAAGTGTAGTACCTTACATTTCTCTGTGTGGAAATTCATTTTGTTAGCTTTGGCCCAGCTTTCTCGTCTATTCAGGTCATTTTGAATTTTGATCCTGTCCTTTGGGGTATTAGCTACTCCTCTGGTGTCATCTGCAAATTTGATAAGTATGCTCCCAATTCTGTCATCCCAGGCATTGATAAAAATGTTGAATAGCACTGGGCCCAGGACAGAGCCCTGTGGGACCCCACTGGTCACTTCTCTCCAGGATGAAAAGGAGCCATTGTTGAGCACTCTTTGGGTTCAGCCGGTCAATCAGTTACAAATCCATTTAACAGTTCCTTTGTCTAGCCCACATTTTACAAGCTTGTTTGCAAGAATGTCATGGGGAACCCTGTCAAAGGCCTTACTGAAATCAAGATATACTATATCCACAGCATTCCCTTCATCTACCAAGCTGTTAATTTTATCCAAAAAAAGTGATTAGATTTGTCTGGCATGACTGTTTCTTTGAAACCCATGTTGACGTTTTGCGATTATGGAATTGCCTTCTAGATGTTCACAGACTCTCTGCTTAATGATCTGCTCTAGAATCCTAGTATTGATGTCAGACTAACTGTACGATAATTGTTGGGATCCTCTTTTTTTCCCTTTTTTGAAGATGAGAACAACATTAGCCCTCCTCCAGTCTGCTGGGACTTCTCCTGTTCTGGAGTTCTCAAAGATTGTTGCCAATGGCTCCCATATTACATTTGCCAGTTCTTTTAATACCCTTGGATGTAGTTCATCTGGTCCTGGAGACTTGAGAAAATCCCTTGCACATGGTGTAGTCAAGACTACATTGCAGCCTCTGAGGCATTTCTAGAGAAGTGAGAGTGCATCATCCCAACTATTCTCCCACTCTACCAGAGGCTCTGCAATACTAGGCTATCAGGTAAGACACAGTCTACTTTGGAGTTCAGACAGAATGGAATACATCTGTTTCGTGGTCCTCCAAAAGTTTTTAGACTAGAACCAAGCTGGTCCCCTTATCCCCACATAACTGCAACCACTTGGTCTTAAATGAGTGGGAACTGGCAGGGCTCCCTGGCTTAATGAGTAAAATAGATGAAAATCAGCTGTGGTATTCCTGCCACCACTCCTCTTTCCTTTTTCCCCCCTTCCTATGAAGGCAGATCTATTACAGCTGTGTGTCCACATGAGCTAAAAGTAGTGCAGGAAATGTTAGTAATCAGATGGCCTATTTCAGAACGAGAGCTTTGTGATTCTTCCACTAACCACCCAGCCACTCAACAGGCTTAGACAAGTAAAATAGGTATCTGATGCACAGTTTTACAATGGGCTTGTTAGCATAAAGTTGTTGGAATTTTGATTTTCATACATGCTTCCTGTGTTCTCTTTAAAGCTCAGAATGCAAACCGGCTGGTCATTGGATTTTGGCACCTGGTAACCATTTATTGATCCATGCTGTCTCTTCTTTTTTTCTTCTTGGCACTACAGCATTGCTATAAAGTTGACTTCTGGATTAGGCATTGAGGGTAGAGCTCCATTACATTCATGTGCCAAAGGGCTATTTTTGGTAAGGAAAAGCAGATGTGGGTGGGGGTGCTTCACCCATTCCTTGGCCACCACTTCCCTTTCCAAACAAGTCTTAAGCGACAACACTGTTTCTCCATGGGGAGGAGTGAGATATGGAAAGAAAAGCAGCTATAGGGGAAAGGGTGATTTGAAAGGAAGAAAAGGGTCAAAAAGAGAAAAGAAGGAGCAGCTGTCGGGATTTTGTTATGTGTGAAACATGTTACCCCACCAGCCATAGTTGCAATGAAGCAATCAGCCTGTCCACTTACCAGCACAGCTCTGCTCAGGCTTCCAGTGGACCTTCAGACCTTCCCTCTGGCAGGCTCGGGCATAGGCTAAGAAGGACTCACAGTAGCAGTTCTTATGAACCGGGCACTCACACATGTCTGTCACACAGGACCTGCAGACAACATCCCAGCGAATGGGGAGAGAAGAATTTTTGATACATCAGAGTCTTGTTCTTTAGAAATGGGGGGGAAATTGTCACCGTGGTTTGGATGCTCACTTTCCTTCTATTAATAGATCCCAGAATAGAACAGAGTTATCTCAGTAGTTCCCTTCCCTCTGTAGAGCCTCATGCCCCCTGACAATCAGCTGCTGTGAATGCCTTGGGAGTGATGTGGCATAAGCTGGGGAAAGAGCAGTTGGAATAGAAAACTATTGGAAACCACCCACCCACCCCACCTTCCTTAGGTTAACTGAGGTGTCATTTGGGAAGCATTTATACATTTCTGCTACTAAAAAGACTATATTATACAGTGCAGTAAATGTAAGGCTGCCACCTCACCATGCAACATCTTACAGCCCTACGTCTCATAGTGACGGTCACTGCCCACCCTGGGCATTAGCAGTCAATGAAGTGGAGCAGAGGCCTGGAAGTATGGAATATCAAGGTGTCACAACATGGCACCAGTTCAATGAGATCAAGGATACACAACCTGTGGCCCTTGGGTCACATGCAGACTATGACCCACCACACCACCATTCAGCTGTGCAGCCCCTGCCAGCCCAGTACCAAATGCAGAACTCAGGGCCCCAAAGTTTGTGTGGCCTTGTATTAGACATTATTGAGTGGGAAAGAAGCAATGACTTTAACATATATGTAATGTGTGTACAATCCTACTTGTAACTCCATGAAAAGGGGGTGTACAACTGTGGAGAACTGTGACCAATTTTCTTCTATAGGAACCCAATGGAGGCCACACAGACTGCCCACCCTCCGCCCCCAAAATCCCTGGAAATGGCCGCACATTCATTTTTGGTTTTGAAAAATGTGTGATAGTTAAACAGTATTAGGTGGCCATGAGATTTATTTAGAAGGAGGTTTGCTGCTCCTGTAGGATTCTAAAAAGAAAAGAGATGGTCTGGGAAATTGGAAGGAGATAAGGGTTGCAAAAACAAGCTTGAGGAAGCTGCACATGGACCAAATTTTGCCCACTTCCACACTAAATAGTTGTTAAACTGACATTCCCCTTAGTTTTGTTAAAATCTACCGGTGCAGATGAAGGATGGATATTGCAATTCCACAACATCCTTCAATCCAATGTCTAATTGAGTCCTAGGTTGTCATCATAATCATTTTATAAAAGAAACCAGTTAAACAGAAATAGATTAAACTAAGATACAACTTTTTATTGCTTTAAGAAGCATTTCAAAAGCAATATAGTGTAGGAGTTGACTTGCCTACAAAGAAAACACACAGACCCTGGCTCCCTCTAGTGTTAAATTTTCAAAATGTCAGACAATGTTGTTTTTCCCAGCACATCTTAGGGTTGCTTTAAATGCTCCTAATCAGTGTTATATATTCCACCAGAGTGATGACGAAGCACATCACATAAGGAGACATAGTTTTACAGTTGTCAACAGTAACCTTCCTCTCAACAGTATTATTACATCTTTGAACAACTAATGGAATTATTATTAGTTTGTTCATGTATGCTCCCCCAAAATACTACAGAATTTTCATATACCTTAAAACCTATAATAAATATATAAATAAATAAATAAAGAATGACTGTTCTAGAAGATAATATTGAATGTTGCTAATAAATGCAGTGTGATACAGCTATTACACTTTTGCCTATTTTCTGCATGAACCGAGCATGAAAACTCATTACTTTCCCAAGAATGTACATAGAAAAAAATAGATCTGTGTGTCAGTTCACCACATACTACAATCTATATCAAGTTTGCAACATTTTTTAAAATAGAAATTATGTCCATGTGGTAAATTAGTTGCATCCAAGGCAGTAAAAAGCATATATATATATATATATATATATATATATATATATATATATATAACAAGCATATTCCCCTATAACGTTAATCAGAAATGAATTTCTTTCTCATAACTAGAACACTGTTGCCATGAGATTGAGACCCATGACAAACTTCACTGAATCCTATATGAATTTCTCCACAGTGCTTTTGTGAAGGCTGCATGTACAAACAGAATCAAGTAGGAGTTCACAACACTCATTACTACCTGTTACCATGTACATATAAAGCAATTTACTCTAAATCAGTGGGAATCCAGGGAAACCCCAGGGATATAAGTGACTCAAGGAAGAGAGGAAGCTATTATTCAAAAATTAAATAGAGGAACCTGTGAAGAAGGACTGTGCCAGTGAATGAGAAAAAGGGTGATGTTCCATTTTAAGGAAATAAGTTTGAATGATGGATTAAGGAAATTGTTGGATGAGCAGCCTATTGAAGAATTGTCTGCAAATTGCATAGAAAACATACAAACCCAAAAGCCCATAGTTGCAGTAATTGTGCCAAATCGTCTTCTAGCCCTGTTCAGGAACACATTTTGTAAGATGCATTACAGTATAACATTTGCCTTAAAGGTACAGGACATAAGGCTGACATCTACATGGACAATAAGTAAAGAATTATCAGGCAAATCTAAATGAAGTGCTATGGGATGATTCAATTGCTTGATTTCCTGTATCACCCTTGGAACCCACCTAGACCTTCTAAACCCCTTGATAAGCCAAAAACAAAACAAACAAACAAAAACCACAAACCACCAGCACCACCTCCTCAAAAAAGAAAGCAAAACAATGCCTAAATAATCCATCTGCAGCCAAAGACGTTAAAACACTAAGAAATTTTGTTTAGTGGGGTGTGCCCTGAAATGCCCAAAGAACCTCATCTCCATACTGAAAGTCATCAGGAACATCTATTTGCTCAAAAGGGTTGGTGCAGCAGTGCTGTGCAGCCCTCTATGGTGTTGGAAGACCCAAAATGGTCTCTGAACACTGGTGGCCACCCCTCATCTACAGATTGTAAGTATAGACAAAGTACAGAAAAAGAGATATTTTCCTCCTCCTCTTCTCCCCTTCCCCATCTTTTCTCCAAGACAGGGACTTGGCATGGCTTACAAATTAAAATGATTGCAACATAGTTTTAAAAGTTACAATACGTCTACATTAAAATAAAATTCAACTAGTAACATTATTAAAACATTTTGAACCAGACATTTAAAATAATTGAAAAACGGTTAAAAGCTGTACAATTTCAAACAATACAGCCTTTTCTTAAAAGCTCTTCAAAACTTTCAATTCCATCAGAATGAAAAAGTACCCACCAACCATACCTAAGAAGGTGGTGCACATGAAAGAAGGGAATCAAGTTCTGGTTTGAGTTGTTCCAGGCACTGCTACGACATATGGAGCTGCAGGTATTAAAGTTATCAGGTAGAAGAGGAGAAGAATGTGGTTTTTATCACTGGCTAGGAGCTCATAGCATTTGGATTTTACAAGAATCATAGAACCTTATCAGACACAGGGCGAAACGTCATCCAAATGTGGCAGAAACGTTGCAGAAGCGCCAGGGATGTGATCTTCCATGGCGCTTCTAAAGTGTAATTGAGGCTTCCCGCTATGTTCCCATCATGGAATCGTTCACAGGAAAGCCATTTTCTGAATAATGGGATATCCTTCTCCTGGCTTTCCCGCGAACACATTCCTGGTGGTACTGCAATGTTTCTGCTATGTTTGCATGATGTTTCGCCCACATCTGATAAGGTCCATAGAGTTGAGAGCCCTGGTGGCACAGTGGTTAAATACCTGTACTGCAGCCACTCACTCAAAACCATAAGGTTGCGAGTTCAAGACCAGTAAAAGGGCTCAAGCTCGATTCAGGCTTGCATCCTTACGAAGTCGCTAAAATGAATACCCAGATTGTTGGGGGCAAATTAGCTTACAATTGTAAACCGCTTAGAAACTGCTTAGGTGGTATGAAGCAGTATATAAATGAAGCTTGTTTTGTTTTGAAAGTGACCCCAAAGGCCATCAAGTCCACCAACCCCCTGCCATACAGGAACACACAAACAAAGCACCTTTGAAGTAATTGAAAAGGTGAAGTTAAGTTCAAGAAGCAGGTAAAGTATTAATTCTTATAAAAATCACAATATAAAGGAAATAACTATGGGGAGATGGAGGAGGCTTGGAATTCACTGGAACAGCAACTCATTTCTTTTTGCAAATCATGATCTAAGCCAGTGAGTCCCAAACTCTGGTGCCCCAGATATTTTGGACTTCAGCTCTCAGAATCCCAGACTATTGGCCAAGATGGTTGAGGCTTCTGGGTGCTGAAGTCTAAAAGACCTGGAGCACCAGATTTTGGGAATCACTGTTCTAAGCTCTGCTACTTCCAGTTGTTGTTCCCTGTGTGAAGAGTCTCTTAGCCACTGCCAGGCTGGTTCTCATTGGAAGTTACACTGTTAACAGTTTCAGTCTGTTTTAAGGTGAAATCCCATGGAAGGAGCAGAGATACCTATTGTCTGAGGGACTTGCCCATGAATGAGGCAAATCCATATTGCTCCCATGTGTGCAAAGCAAAACATATGTGAGTCCTTCTTAAGCAACAAAAATGCTTTAAAAACCCCGAAAGAAAGTTTTTTTTTAAAGAAGGCCCTTTGCTACAAATAATATATTTTTCTCCTTAAAAAATATATGAAGGCTGCTTTTGCTGTTGCTGCTGCCCTTACACATTCCATGGCAGTAGTGAAAATGCAGATGTTTGGTGTCTTTCATCAGCCATCTGTAGATCTTTTTACTTGACAGTAAACAAGGACTCCAAATCAATCACTGTAAGTGGGAATGCTTTCTGCATTTAATAGTCAGGGTTTTTTTTTTTATTCCACAAACCCAGCATGATGTAGTGCACACTAAAATGCACAAATGTTTCCAACCCATGACATACAGAAGATACACAAGAAAGGCTTGGGTTAAAAGACATGGACAGTACAGATTTAAGTAAACATCCCAAAGGCATACATTTTAAGTAGTCTAGTATAGAGCTTGCCCTGGGGGAAAATGTGGAGAAATATGGTGTTGAGGGGAAATTTCTTTCTTTTTCTTTTCTTTTTTTAAAGGAAAAAAGTCAGTTTCAGATTTTCAACTTAAATTTTTTTTTTAAAATGAGTGAAATGCCAAGAATCGCACAGTATGGAGATTTATATGAAAGGGTCTTATATTGCCAGAATTTCTCAGATGAAAACTGGGACACATGTGACCGAGCAACATCAAGGTATGGTCAAGATGGCAAAAGTTATTAATATGGAACAATGGACAAATTAGGAGAGGATGGAAGAGTGCTTTGCCTGAGATTACGGGAAAGAAGAAGATTCTGCCTCCCTTGTACTCTTCCTGTATTGAGTTAACTTGAGTCCAAATCCTGTTGTGCTTTGAAGTTAGTTTATGATAACAGAAGTAAACTGAAGGATGAAAATGGGAAGAGAAAGAAACTGGGACATTTTAGAAGCAGCTCAAAAAGTGGGAGAGAGGATTAATTGGGACTGTCCATGTCAAATCGAAACCGTTGAACTGTATGCAGTCTACAGACCTAGGCTACATGCACCCAGCAGAAATAATCCAGTCCAACATCACTTTAACTTCCTTGTCTCAGTGTTATGAAATTTTGGGAATTGTAGTTTGTTGGGGCACCAGAGCTCTCTGACAGAGAATGCTAAATGTTTCACAAAACTACAATTCCTGGAATTCCATAGCATTGGGCCATAGCAGTTAAAGTGGTGTCATACTGGATTATTTCTACAGTGCAAACACAGCCTTAGTCTACAGAATTAGAGAAGGTTCACTCATGTGCATATCCTAGACATAGACAAGCTCAAATGTCTAAAGCAATTCACTATCATTAATGTTTAGTTATACTTTGTATCCCTAAGACTGTGGAACTTATCAGGTGGACTTTAAAACCTGGAGCTGGGACGCAGGATGGAGGCGGGGATTATTGCATGCTAAATCGCCGCCTCATTGCTGCCTGCCATCAGCTTGGGTCCAAGTTGGGTCCCAGCAGTGCTCTGCCAGCACTTTTTTCCAAGTCAGAAGTTTTCCAGCTTTGAAAAAGTGCTGGTGGAGTGCAGCTGGGACCCGGTTGATGCTGGGTGGCGGTTTGGCATGCGATAATCCCACCTCCATCCCACATCCCGGCTCCAGCCCGAGAGGCTTGAGCCGGTTTTAAAGTCCATCTGATAAGTTCCTGTGACTGTATGAGACATTTTCTGTCCAAATTACACACTTTAGTAATGCCTTCTGTTCTCAATTTACTTCTCAGATGCTGTAACTTGGGTGACAGCAGTTTCCAGCTCTCTTGTTGGTATAGGATATACAAACAACTTTGCTTGGACAAAACTAAGTGTTTTACTTTTTTCCCCCTCACAAATATATCATATAGTCTAATTTTACATTTTGCATTATCAATTAAACATTTGAGTTTGATATGAAAATAAAATTGGGGGTGAGACTCTGGAGGGAAACTGATGGCAGCACAATAGGGAATGGTCTAAAGAGCTGGTTTTTAATTCTTCTAATGAGGTTTTATCTGGATTTTTTAAAGCACTGAGGCCCCATACAGACAGGCCAAAATAAAGCTGCTTTGAGTCACTTTGGAGGTATGCTGTTTCAATGATGTATGTGCCCTAAGAGTCCAGAAGTTGCACCAAAGCTGCACGCCAGTCCTTAGGACTGGTTCGTGGCTTTGGTGTGGCTTCCAGCCTCTTTGGACACATGCATCATTTAAACAGTATACGTCCAAAGTGACCTGAAGCAGCTTTATTCTGGCCTGTCTGTAAGGGGCCTGAATTTGCTAGTTGTTTTATTTTGCCTAGCCTTTTAAAGCCCTGCTTTATTTGTATTCGTATTGTTTTGTTTTGTTTTATCTCTTATTTTATGGAGGATCTTTTAAAAACGGTGTGCATGCTGTTTATTATCTGTCCTCATGCTGATTGTCTTGCTTCTCTGCCGCTATACTTTTGAGTATTATCAGAAGCCTTTAAAGACTATAAAAAGCTGTTTGGAACTAGGAGGTGGGGGGGGGGGGGGAAAGAGAGCTTTTTGGGAGGTTGTTTGGTGGTGTGGGATGTTTATGCTGGCCGTGTCATCAAAGTTTCCACATTTTGTTAACAGTTCAGATCTGGTATTGTGGCATAGAAGGAGGCCTTAAGAATGAGCTGTTCCATCACCTTCATCACCCTCAATTCAAAGTTGGTGGAGAAAGCGAGGGGGAAAACAAGGCTCCAGAACTTAAAAAACTCCCCTTGCCTTTCTCCTGATAAAAGAATGTGTTTGGAGTCTTTCTGAAGAAAGTATGACCCAGAGAAAGCAGCAGAGATTTAAAGAACCTGTATCTCCACAAAAGACTATTTTGGAATATTGTTTGCCAATGGAAAACAGAGGCATATTTACAGAGATTTCAAGTAAGGCCAACTCTATGTCTACTGCTAATGCACCAGAAACACTGAATTTTGTTTCTTTAGTGAACAATAATGTTAGTAATGACCAGCTGGAAGTTTTAGTAGACCTATTATGATCAAGAACTGTTGAACAATTGGTCTCCAGATCCAGAACATCTACGTCAAAAGTCTTAATGCCCTCTCTCTATAATAGTCCTCTGTTTAACTCAAGCCCAAGTCCAGCAAACAGGCTCTATCTTCAGATAAGGATGCAGAAAAGGCAGAGCAAGAAGTCCTTGTGGAAATGTAGGGAGGTCTTTGGGTCCAATGCTTTCTTGCAGGTCAAATTAAGGAGAGAATTTTCAGAGCCTGGATTGCCTGAAGAAGGAACTCTCCAGCCTCAAGGCCAATATCCAGGTCTTAACAGGTTTAATTGAGATAAGGATTTTGACAATACACCTCCTCTTCCTCCAGTGGAACCTAATAAACCTAATCAAGAACCTGACCAGAACTTGGCTTCCACTGATCCGCAGGCTGACATGTCCCTCAGCACTGAGAGGGATGGGGAAAGGTCATATAGGTGAATTCTTGCTGGACTGGGAAAGACTGGGCATGACCTTGCCAAACAGATCAGTTATGGGAGAATTGCAGGATGATAGTCTAGAAATTTCTCACCTTACCTTTTCTGATCCTGACCTGATTATAATAGATGGATGGCAACAGGATCAAGCATGGGAAATTGATGGGCCAAATACAGTTAGGGAACAAAATGGATGGGAAGCTGAATGTGAGGATTTAAGATTGGATTTTAATCAAATAGGCAATAATTCAGATCTAATTGGGACTTCTCCATGTGAGATTTCTCAGTGTAATCTAGACTTTTGCACATCTATATTTAATTCGCCATTAAAGCAAGCAGATGGTTCATAGAAAGAAAGTACAGAGGTGTTAACTGAAATATTTTAGACAGCTGGGGTCAGCAAAGAAGGATTTAGAAGGATTGTCCTGCTTGTGTTTATACCCCTTGGGGCATAAGGGAATAAGAGGGGCTATTGAACTGTCTTTTACTGCAAAATCTTTTGATCCTTACTCCCTAACTTTGTATATAGTTCAGTCCCTCTCCCCCATTTCCATTTCCCCCTTTCCCTAGGGGAGAAAAGGGAAAGGATTTCAACCAGAGTTTCACGATTTCTAGAAATGTTGTATTGCTAGTCTGATCCATCTACAGCAGCCTCCTCCTCCAATAATCTATAAATTAATGATAGTATTGCCCACAAAGACTATGAGCAGTGATTACCAAACGTTGGTCTTCCAGATGTTTTGGATTTCAGTTCCCAGAATCCTATACTACTGGCCAAAATTGCTGTGGCTTCTGGGAGGTGGATGTCCAAAACACCTGGAGGACCAGCATTTGGGAATCACTGGTTAGAGGTTGCAGATTTGGGGGGATTTATTTGAAAGATAACAGCTGCAAGTCTCATTATCTAGGGCAACAACAAATCTGAGTACCTTTGTTTACATGCAGACTGGAAACTTACTCTGGAAGATGGTGTTTTAGACTTTGATCAAGAGTTGTTGGTTTTCAACAGTAGCTTTAAGCATTTTTAAAATCATGTTGTATTTGTTCTACTTTATCAATCCATGGTTTCTTTTAACCTGATGTGTGAGGTGGTCCTACAATATAAAAAAAGCTGAACAAACTTTTTTTGGGGGGGGGGGAATGGAATACACTTATTAAAGTTCAGCTCCACTAATTTAACACTGAAGATATCCAAAATCTTGGCAACCAAAGTGGGCACGATCATAATCACAATATAATAGTCTCCATTTCAATATTGTGATGAAGACTTTGAAGTTTTGTTTTGCATCATGGATTTTTTTCCCCTTACGGGTAAGGAGAAGAAAGTTTGAAATGCTTTGCAACCTTTAAGGATGTATGTTGACTTTGGTGACACTAAAACTGAGAAAGCAAGAAGATTTCCAGAAATACAAAATGTCTTGGTGGAGAAGCTTCAAGGGACAGTGACTCAAAACTTCTCAATGGGGACTGAGGGTTCTTAATGGGCAGACCAAGTGACTGACTGCTTGTGGGTGGGGAAGAAAACTGGGTTGCAAATAGAATTGGATATCCTGAAAGAAGGCCTGGCTTCCTGGTTGGAACAGTGAATGGAAAAACTACAAACACAACCCTTTTAAAATCCAGTAATGAACACCATCTTTAAAACATTTAATATTTTTTCCAGACTGTATCCATAGTTGTAGCAATAAAGATGATAATGGTCATGATGACAATGAAGATGACAACATCATCTAGTACAATAACAGAAATTCTGAATTTGCCTTTCCAAGCCTTCCACCCAAGATGTAAACAAATATGATATTTTGCAAGCTACTTCCAATAAATGTAGGTCAGCATAAACGTTAAGATTTAATGCAGAGCTGTGTTGCGTCATTAAAATCTTTCAGCCAATCCTGTTAAAAATACAAAGGCTTACCCCCCAAAAAACAAAAAAACCCAAAGCAGCAATGTATGCTACAGTGTATTTTTAAACCTTTATGTGAAAAAGAACTTCAAGCCAAATTGACATTTTATAGCTTTCATCAGCATCATACCACAATATGAAAATAAATAAAGAAATCTAGATATTTTTTTAAAAAACCCCATGCAAAATAAATATTTCAGGACTATTTGATCATAATGCCCACCTCAAAGAGTTTTATTCATAATCCTCCTTAAATCTGGAGCCATAGTTTTGAAGGCAATAAAAATCCCACTCATTTCCTCGTAATATTCCTCATAATATTCTCCTGATGAAGCACCCGGTGGGCTCCCCCTTTCCCTTTCCCTTATGTTAAGAAGCCACATGTTAAGTGAATCATTCTCTCTCCTCGCCCCACACTCTCACAGATTTTCACTCTGGACAAAAGGCAAGGCATTGTCAAACCGTTTAAGAGGCCAGCTCCTCCATCCCTATTCCCAAGAATGACTCAAGTGTTTTGGAAGAGTCCGGAATTCACTGGGAAGCTCTTTACAAAAATTAATGAGACCTGCACAAGCGAACCGTCTGGTGTTTAACATGTATTCACTTCAACCAAGGATAAACGGCTGGCCCAAAACATTTGGATGAGTGATAAAAAGGTAAAGGTAGTCCCTGGACATGAATGTCTAGTTGTAACCTACTGTAGGGAGCGGTGTTCATCTCCATTACTAAGCCGAAGAACCAGTGTTATCTGAGGATTGCTCTGGTGGTCATCTGGCCAGCATGATTGCACCGAATGCTGTTACCTTCCCACCAAAGCGGTACCTATTTATACACTTCCATTTGCATGTTTTTGAACTGCTAGGATGGCAGAAGCTGGGACTAGTGACAGGAACTCACCCAATCATGCAGCACTTGGGCCTCAAACTGCCAATCTTCCAATCTTCCACCTGTCAGAATTGGTGTCTTCATCAATAAGCCACTGCATCCCACAACCGATACTGATGACTGATACTGAGTAACAAATGGCACCCCTTATCCACCCAAGTAAAGGGACACCATGCCTACAGTGAACCAGGTCATTGGGCCTGAGAAGAAGTAAATCCCACAAGAGTATCCATGACAGTGAGGATATCACAAACAATAAAAAATGTACATATGTACAAATTACAGCCATCATATGACACCCAAGATTTGCTGCCTGAAGCAGATACTTCACTCTGTCTCATGGTAGGACTATCACTATAGAGGTAGGTATGAAAGCACTTGAGCATGGTCACCTACAAAAGAGATTGGACCCTGCCAAGCATATCTCTTGAACAACAAGCTCCATTAGAGGTGGGGAGTTTGACATTTAATCAGCACACTGAATTGGCTCAGTCTCCCTGTTCTTTTTTGTTGTTGTGTGCCTTCAAGTCATTTCCAACTTATGGTGACCCCAATGAGACCCTATCGTGGGGTTTTCTTGGCAAGATTTATTCAGAGAGGTTTGCCATTGCCTTCCCCTGGGACTGAGAGCATGGCACTTGCCAAAGGCCACCCAGTGGGTTTCACAGCCAAGCAAGGGATCGAATCCTGATCTCCAGAGTTGTAGTCCAACACTCAACCACTACGCCACACTGACTCTGCCCTCCTCTTGATCAACTTTTCTCTCCACCTGCTTCTTCATCTTCTTCTTGACCAAAAAGTAACAACTAGTCTGCCCCCTCCCCGTGCCTTCCACTAGTGTGGCTCTTTTTAAAAAACAAAGGCTGATGGAGTCAGTGTCTTGATTCAGTAGCATCAGTCGTCTAGTTCCCCTAGTCCCTCCAACCTCTGAGGTAAACAGACATAACAGTGTTTATGCATCTGCCTTGCTATCTGCTTGTCTGACAGAGCAAGGTTTTCTGCCAGCGACAGGAACATGCAAGCAGAACTGGATTGAGAGGCCTCCTGTTAGGGATGAGCTGAGCTTCTCACTCCAATTTTCCTTACAGAAATCAAGAGGGAACAATTAGTGTTTATGAGTACTGCTGCCTGATTTTGCACGACAGCACTGACAACACTGCTGTTTGAAGTAGAGCAGAAGATAAAACATGGGTATGAGACATTTTGGAACAAGTTACAAGCAATGTACTTAATTGTAACTAGAGACTTTTCTTGGCATTGAAAGCAGAGCTGTTACTTTTCAGAAGCAATATAATGAACACGAGTAAATGTTTCTTGTTGCTTTTAAGATGGCATTTTTAAGGGCAATTTTGGAAAATAATTTTTCAAGTTTGTTTTTATTTCTATACTTTGCCATTCTCTTATCATTCCTAAGGTCCTAAAGTCTCTTATCAATCCCAAGGAAGTTAAAATCAATAAAAAATTAATAGCAATAAGGACAGGTTGCTTACCTGTAACTGTATTTCTCTGAGTAGTCATCTGCGAATTCACAGAAATGGGTTATTCTGTGCCTGTGCAGTAAGCTTCAGAACCCTCTTAGAGCTATTAGAAGCATTGTGGTGCAGAATAACCCATTTGTGTGATTCGCAGAGACCACGAAGAAGAAATGATGCTTTGAAATAACTTAAAAATATAATGAATAACAGATATAACTTTTTCAGCCCTGTAATGAACAACAGGAATGAACTACTTTTTAAAAATATTTTTTCCAAGCCCTGTGTACGTATTTCTCATTTACATTCTTGTTTTCAGCACAAAGCAAGCCCAAAACATTTTACTCCCTAAAGTAAATGACAATATTTACCCCTCTCATGTGCAGAAGCTGATTGGACTATGAATATTACTTGATCAGTATCAGTGAAACAACCATTTCCATCATACCTGAGGGCAGAAAGTTATGGAATGCATAGCTCTGTTCTCCAGTTCCTCTCTACTCCTCACATCTGTTACCTGAAATGGCTTGTGATTACCTGACTGGTGACTTCAAGGAAGGAAATAACTAGAAGATACATCATCTGGATTATACAAGCCATGGCCTCACTCATATTAATGAATGGACTAAAGCTTAAACGACATGGTACATTAAATGCACTGTATGCAGCTGAACTTTATACTTACTTTTTTGCTCTGAGGTAAGTGTGTGGAAGAGAGCCAATGTTGTGTAGCTGAAGACAACGCTTCAAATCCCCACTCAGCTACGGAAACTCACTGGGTGACCCTGGGCAAGTTATATTCTCTCATCCTCAGAGAAAGACAAAGGCCTTTGAAGAAAGGCCCTCTGAACAAATCTTGCCAAGAAAACAGTGTAATAGGACTGCTGTAAATTGGAAATGATTTAAGGCACACAACAACACGAGTGAGGATCCAAACCAGATCATCCCACTATTGGTGGTGGATTTAAATCTTTGCCCCAGTAATTTTTCCCCAGTAAATCCTCCCCTCCAGATAAAACTGACACATATGGAGGGGGCTAGCTTTAAGATGCCTGTTCCCCCTCCCATTTTCACTGATGTAACTTTCATAAGGCAGATCTTATCACACTCACAACTCACCCATTGCCAGGCAGTATGCAGCCTGTATGCAACCTGGGCTTCTTTAGGCTTGTCCTGCAACTTTTCAAGAAAGGGAAAATCCCATTCTTCAAAAGCTGTGAGATAAGCCAGATTGCATACAGACTACATACTGCCCGGCGATGGGTGAATGTGATAAGATCTGCCCTAAGAAAGTTATATCCTGGGTCTATCACAGCAGCGAAGTTAATGCAATAATCTCCTAAATGCCATTGCTTAAGCCTTCCACATCTAGAAAATACAAGGCAGGACTATCATACCTGGTGGTGCAGTTTTCAGGTAGATTTGATGCTCAGGTCCTCCCATTTCACAAATTATGACTCGCTCAAAAAGGGAGCCTGCACCATTTTTAACTATGATGCTGGTTATTTACCTGTCTTTACCTGTATGTCACACTCTGCAGAGTATTTCTGCAGCATTCCACATAGGCCAGGTCACCATTCTAACGTAAGACAATAACCTTCTCTCATTTTAGGGTTTCCCGAAAAACAAAACAAAACAAAAGCAGTGGTTTGTGCATGACGACGACGACAATGATATCATCATTGTTGTCATCTTCACCATCCACCTTTGGAACAACACCCAGACTGCCAGAAATTTTTGTCATGTAAAAAACAGAAATTTGAGCTAGTTGCTAGAATTACATATTTTATAAAGCTGGAAAGAACATTTGGTGTAAAATGGCAACAGCTGCATTTTCACTTAGCATGTCTGAGCCATGTAATCCGTACAGATATAGTAAGGCACCGAGTCATCTAGTTTATCATCAGCCAAGATATGGCTCCTCTGCAGCTGCCTACGCAAGACTCTGCTGCTCTGAGGTGTGCATGGGGCCAAAGGCTAGAAGAAAAGAGAGGTGGTGGTGTGGCAATGGGAACAGCTCTGACGGCTGTTCTTTGCAGAGCTCCTCCATCCTGCTCTGGCTTCAGTCCTTTGTTGTGACACATTTTTAAATTCAGAAGCTGATAACCCAAAGATGTAGTTTCTGTATGGGATTCTGTTGTTGCACTTGTGGTGCAAAGAAGAAAAGGGCCAAGAGCAGAATGGCTATGATGGAAATAAGGCACTGAAGAAATAGGCTGATTGGAGCTGGCACATTTTATCTGCTTTTCCTCATCACTGCCTCACAAGCAGAAAATAATGCAAGTGCGGTGCATTCAACAAGTTTCTGGTCTGACTACCTGAAAATGCCACATCATCACAGCCCCACAGTATATTCACAGCAGTCATATCTTACAGTGCTCCATTCAGTTCCCTCTCTCCTCCTTTTCTGAAGGAGAGAAATAACATGAACAGGGTTTTTGGAGAAGCCAGCATTGTCATGATCACATTGGCTCATATGTTCTTCCTATACAGTATCTGGCTGTAACATTACAAACTTTAGTTCTCACCCCCCCCTTTTTTTTTTTTAATAGATGAGAATGAACATCAGAGACTTTTGGTGTCTTTGCGAACATACCTATTTTATTTGTAATGACAAGCAGAGCGCAGTGGAACTAAACTGATTTCTATGAGCAGATTGCACATAAACTTGCATCAGATCCCCAAAAAGAAGCATTGCACCTGAAGAGTGTGTCCCATCCAGTCCATTTCCTACTCAGTCTGCCTACCTCTTAACTTAAACTGCAAACTAGAATTTGGTTCCATCTGAATTTGGTTCCATCCAGGCTGTCTCTCTGCAGGCTCTATTTTAGGTTGGAAGATTTGTTAAAAACTTTTTTTTAATATAAACATGTTATTTTAAAACAAACATATTAACATTAGTTGTTTCTTTTTTAAAAAAAGAATCAGCTCAGCACTACCATTAATTGGTGTTTTATTAGTGACATGTTAGTCGTGCATTATTTTAATTACTTTTAAATTATTTTATATTAAAAGACTAAAAATAGAATAATCTCACAAAATGACCCCCCCCCAACAACATTTTGGGAGTAACAAAGAAATATTACTCATTATGCTACCACTTCTAATAATGTGTTGACATTATTTGTATAACATTTTATATAAAAGTTGTATAAAACCTGTTGTTATGCCCTCGGCACCACAAAAAGTAATGCACTGTTTAATTCTTTAAATTTTTTATAAATTAATGTTTTAGCTTGAACTTTTTACATTATTGTAAGCTGCTTTGAAGCACATCTTGGAAGAAAGGCTGGATATAAATTCAATAAATAAATGTGTTGCATATAACATTGTCATTTGCATTATATTACTTCCATTCTCTGAACTGGAGAGTGGTGTCATGTTTTTAAGCTCTGATATCAGAACGTAACGTTCAAAAACAGATTACTTGCTATGGTTTTTTGTGGGTTTTTCGGACTATGAGGCTATGTTTTAGAAGAGTTTATTCCTGATGTTTCGCCAGCAGCTGTAGCTAGTGAAACTTCAGGAACAAACTCTTCACTTCAGATTACTTGCTGTTAGAACATCTCATTATCATTAGTTCCCACTCAAAAGAAACACTAGTCCAAAAGGATGTCATGATGAATGTTCATCAAAATTTGAAGGATAGTTGGCCAAAGGGAGAGGGATCAAAATCTAATTATGGGTAGCTATGAAACAAGGCAATAGTTTGCATGAAAAAAGATACAAAGATACAGTGCTCTTTTTTACAGCCTCTTTCTTCCCATTTGCCACTTGCTGTGAGACAATTTGTGCAAGTTTTCATTCTACTCCTGCAGTGACATTATGCTGTGGTCTAACATCTTTCTGTGGGGCACTGCAAGTAGAAAATGTTAGGCATAATATCTTTCCCAGAATGTTTCCAGGTTATTGTGTTGAATTAAACATGGTAGTCTACTCCCATGCAAGGAGCAAGGAGGAAAACGTGTTCATCTTTTGCTCCTTCCCCAAAAGTTATTGTATAAAATAATCAAATCAAACAACTCTCTATCCAGACATAAGGCTATTATTATTCAGAACTAGGGCAGAAAAAAAAATTGGGGGGGGGGGGCATTTGAGCCTAGGCCTCCAAGCATCAATACACCATTCAGGATTATTGACAAGCTATCTGCCTGACAAAGGATACTCTGTCAGCATCTGCAACTGGAACAGTATGGAGTGCAACTAAGATATTGGAAGATGTGAGGTGTGCAAGCTGTTCAGACTTTGATGAATCAAGCATTACCTGCTTTGTGGGCTGGTCTTAAATGAACTCCCCTAAACTGTGTACTCTTCCAAGAACTGTGATGACTGTTTTGCTTCAAGGCCTTGAAGTGATGGTTCTTCTGTAAATACTGGAGCAGTATCTGCAGACAGTGGGGCTTTCGTGCAGCTTATATTTAGGTTTCAAGCTCATACCAGGCATACTTGGAAAATAAAGCTAGAAATAAACTCTCCCAGCATATGCCAGAGGAGACTCATTAAGAATATTTGGAACAGCATTAAGAATGCAAAGCACATGCCTTAAACTCTCTCAGAAAACAGACCAATAGTTGTGTACTTTGTCCATATGCTAGCCCTGTTCAGGGAAGACTGTGCAACTATATATATCAATGCAACTACAACTAACAGGCTTCAGCCCTACCAAGTTATCCATAGCCTGAAGGCATGAGGTCTATGGAGTTCTAGTTCCGCACAGTTATGCTCACTGCAAAGACAGCATAGGAGATTGTGCTCATTTGCCAATATTGAAACCAGTGCTTGACAGAGTAGTACCAATAGTTCATCTGATAGGAACTGGTCACTGACATTATGTTAATAAAAGTCCTAAAAGATACACCTGTCATCTTGCCTAAACTTTTGCATAGGTGATTCATCTCTCACCAAATGATAGAACTACAGAGAGGCCAACCATACCAGCAGTGGAATAGCTTCATACAATTAGGCCATGATGGATCAAGTGGTACTCCCTGTTCAATGTCCTGGTTTCCATGTCAACCTTACTCATAGATATGAACCTCTGTTCTGGCTGTTGTCTATTAACTATAGAACACCTTCACTTCTACCTTTTTCTTTGCCTCATCTTCCACTATTAACTTCAAAGGAATCAGGTTTGGAACAATATCTCCATCCTCAAAGACCTACTTAATAGACAGGAAAGATGCATAGTAAACCCAAAGGAACACCTTGTCTGTGTTCCCAAATTAGACATACCATTGTTCAAAGTTACAAACCTGTTATATTTTTTCCATGGGACACCAGCCCCTCTTACTATTAAGTTTTAGGATCCAGTTGCTTCTACACAGATTTTTTTTTAAAGTGTTTTCAGTATGTGGGTGTTGTGTATGGCTTTGAACATGAAATACAGAATTGTCCTAAGGGTTGCACCAATTTTAGTTCCAGTATCTCAGTATGCAAAGCGGATATACTATAGTGGAGTTGCCTTTTATCTTTTATTTCCCTCATGTGTTTCATTGTGACCAAACAGTCATTAAACAGATGCTGGAGAAACATCAGGAATAAACTGTTCCATACATAACACAGCCACATAGCCCAAAAAACCCACAAAAAACTATAGTCATTAAACACATTCAGTTATGCAATTTACATATTTCCTGTCTGCCTTGCAAATAGCTACTGTGGTTCATCCTTGGAACACAGAATGATGCAGGGACATGATAATCAAATTCTAATTTGGTGACTCCACATTCAAAGTACGTGTTTGTTTTCCTCCCTCTGTTCTGGAGGTTTTGATAGCCTTCAAAACTAAAATGCAGTCCTAGGCCCTAAATAAATTGATCAAAGTATATTCCAGTATCTCTTGTGTAATCATGGTGTTCTATCACAAACATATGCCAAACAAGGATTGACTTTGCTCGGCTAAAAATTAAGGACATTACCACATGAGCCCCATTCTTGCTGCAATCGCGTTAGATAATATAAATGGAAACATACCACTTTCATTGCAGCTATTATCGCACCTCTCTGCCAAAGTGAAACTAGGGCTATTTCTACCATTGCACTGTCTTCCATACTCCCCATTAACCCAGACTCCCTATCCTATGCCCTACCAAGTGTACATTTGGGATGTTTTTTTAATTTTAATTTTACTTTTTAACACAACTCCAGAGTTATGCTAATGTGATTTAAGTTAAAAACAAACAAATAAATGATATCAGCCTGCTTGGGAACAGCGAGGGGGAGGGAGAGGACACTGATACTAGGTGACTGCCAGTATATTGTAACTGCCACAACAACGTTTTGCACTGGAGGACTAGCATGATTGGGAGATTACGGAGGGGTTTCTCCTGTCAATGAAAAGGAACACCTTAACCATGCTTCCGAGACACAACAGTTATGGGTCAGAGGCACTGTCATGCAATAAACATTGCCAAAGAGTTTTTTTTCCCTCAATTGTAATCACGGTTTAAAAGTTGCATGTAGTAATGAGCCACCAAGTGGTTTGAGAGTAGGACTAAGGATCTGGTGATTGGGGTCCAATCCCCCCCTGCTTGGTGACCTTGGGTAAATCACACCCTCTCAGCCCCAGAAAACCCTGTGCTAAGTTCACTTTAGGGTCATCGTAACCATAAATGACTCGAAGACATACAACAACAAGAAGTAATATCCTAAAATGTGAAAACTATTGCAGCCCCATCTACCAATGTATTTGCTAACACATACTTCCTGAAAATTCTGTCGATGACAAGAGTCCCCCCAACAACTGATACAGGGAGAAGGAGAAAAGGTTAAAGAGATAGGATGCACATATACCACACTTGAAAAGCACAGACTAACTGCATACAGACATAGAATTATCCGTCCAGGATTAACTCCACAGAAAAATTATTCTGTCAATTTACTGATCGGCAAGCACCTGAAATGTCAGAACTCTATATTCTCTTCCATTCCAATAGTCATTCTGAAGCCTCTTTTAAATGCATTTTCCTTCCCGTTTTAAATGAAGTGAGGAATTAACATTTAAATTAAGAAATATTCATGGTACACTTTAAAAGAATGAAAAAGTAAGCAAGAGAGTGGGGCGAGGTAGATCAGGACTGAGTTCAATGCTTTAATTGTTGATATGTATGTCTTTTGAATGCACTCTAGAGTCAAGGAAGCCGGAAACTCTCATAGGAGAAAAAACAACAGTATAATGAGATACATCTGTACATATACATATAGTAAAGTTAATTCATCTAATTGATGAAGTGCCTGTTTTTGAAATTATTTAACAAACAATCCAATGATCTAGAAATTGGAACAATATCTTATTTTGACGATAACACTATGAAAGTCCATCAGGTCTTTCTCTGAACTCTTTATCTATTCCAGGTGGACAATTTAAGAACCATTAGAGATTACCAGCAAATACCAGTTGCTGTAGGCTGTATTTCAGAGGAAGGATTTGGCAAAACCGTTTCTGAGTATTCTTTGACTAAGAAATCTGTACAAAATTCATGGAGTGACTGTAAACTGACAGGCGACTTGAAAGCACATGTACACACACACATGCATTTAAGAACTGGTGCCTTAGTTTAGCTTTTCTCTTCCTTCTTTCCTTATCACTTTCATTTGATATTTTTCAGAATAAAGAAATAAAGTATATATTTATAAAGTACGACTAAAAGGAAATTAGGCATGCTTATGTTCTGTTGAAACTACAGAAACCAATTGTGCAGTTAAAACATTTTACATTCTTACTTTAAAGACAGATGCATCTAAATGTTTCTGGATTATGTCCATGAATATATTTCACTAGATCTGTCACAGATGCCAAACTGCCCCACATATGCACATTTGATTGTCAGCAACAACTATCTAGATAAACAGATTATCCTATGCAATGGGTGGGGAACCTTTGGCCCTCCAGATGGTTTGGTCCACAATTCCCATAATCTGTTGCTATTGGTCTTTCTGGCCAGGGTTTCTTGGAATAAAAATCTGTAACATCTGGAGGGCCAAAGGTCCTCCACTCCACCATACAATATTGCAAATGTATACAGTACTCCATGTAATAAACTGCACAAAGGCTGGGAGAACAAACAAGAGCAATGTCAAAACCTACATACAGATAAAACTCGATCAATCGTGACACTGTTTATCAGAAAATCCTTCTGAAATTGTTTTCCCCTGAGGGTATTATAACAATGGTAATCACAAATGACTGGGGGAAGGAGGACTCAAAATCTAAACTTTCTTCAGAAAGTAAGGTCTTTTATCAGTACTACTGCTTTTCATACCTTCAAACTATTCTGATGTGGTAGGAACAGTCTGGATTAATCCTCTGCCATTCTGCTTTTTCAGCTATTTTTAAAATGTCCACTTTCTTTCCTTCCCCACTCCCTTTTTGTTCTACTGTCATTGCTGAGTTCAAAGTGGAAATGTAGTTTGCATTCAGTTAATTAAGTGGGAGAAGTGGAAAGGAGGAGGCAGAATCTTGCAGGCAAAGCAAACTGTTGCAGTATCTCCGATGGTCTGTTCTTCCTCATTAATAACTTTTGCCACCTTGATAACATTCTGATGATACTTGGCCACATGTATCCTAGTTTTCATCTGTGAAATGTTGGAAGATATGTTGTTTAACTTGCCCTGAATTAAGTTGACAATATGCACTTCTTGCCAGCCAGTTAAGGCTGCAAAAATGGTCATTTGGAAATCAAGAGTGTTCTTTCAGTAAAGTTTCCAGTACTCACCTCTACAACAACTTGAGGTTACCTCTGCCACATGTACAGTATTTTACATAATTAAATTATTCTTTCCACCTGAGACTAATTTTTAGAAATCTGTAAGGTTTGTGTATGCAAACATGAAGCATTTTAATTATTTTATTAAATTAGAGCATGCCCCTGTGTGGACTGCCTTGTTTCTGTTAAATAGGAAGAGTTTGTTTTAGTTTTATCTTAACTGTAATCTCATATTTGTTTCATCTCATGCCAAACAAGGCTAGACCAGAGTAAGGCATGCATAAGCAATTTTAAAAACTCTAAACAAAAGTAAACTGTGCATTTGACCATTTATTCTAGCTTCATTTTGTGTGTATGTCCCTTCAAGTTGTCTATCAACTAACGGTGACCACAGGAACTTCATTAGCTTTGTGTAGTGTAGTGGTTTGACTATGACTCTGGAGATTAGGGTGCAATTCCTGGTTTGGCCATGGAATTCCACAGGGTAATCTTGGGTGAATCACACATAGTCTCAAGCCCCAGAAAATAAGGTTACCATAATTCAAAAACAATTAGAAGGCACAAAACAACAAATACAGGGGCTGTACAGATTTCGCCTGGGATCGGTGCCACAGTAACTGCATGCTGAGGCACTAATCCAGCCTCTCGAGAGCACAAAAAGAAGCTGGAAAACTCAGCTCCTTTTTGCGCCCTCTAAAGGGTATCATAGCCATAATGAGGCAGCATGATGACACCCCTTCAGCAGTGCACCGTTTGGACGTAGTGTTGGAGGTATGTGATCACCATGTGGACCAGTGCGTGCCAAAATGACGCTCTGGCAACAGCGTAAGGGCGGTCAGTCCTGACTCTGCCCACAGGCCAGCGCTTTTTGCTGATCTGTACAGGGCCACAGTCATCCCTCCTTTTTCACGGGGAATCCATTCCAAACCCCACTGCAAAAACAGAAATCTGCCAATATTCAAGCCCTATTGTCTTGAATAGTGGTGTGCCCCCATGAGTACCCACAGGTGCACAACACCGGCCCGCACTCCATTTTAAGTCCCTCTGTTTGCCCTTCGCAAGCAAGCGAGGGACACTTATTCAAAGTCTGCGCAAATGGAGAGACAACTGTTTTTATTTTTTAAAAACACAGGCCATAGATAGGTTCTTACTTGTCCATTATCTGACGGACTCACCTACTGGGCAGATGGAGAAATGACACGCTGTACAAAGGAGCTGAATGTGCCACTACTTCAATGTGAATCATTATGGAAGCTTGGGAAAAGGCTGTTGTTAACTGCTGTCAAGCTGACTTCACCTTATAGTGCCCAAAGGAATGAGAGACTTCCAAGTCACCCTATCATCAACTATTAAGGGTAATAAAGTGCATCCTTGCCCAACCCCTTTGCCAATTGGGAACCAATTGGTTTCTCTATGTTCTCTTCTGACCATAACTTCTTGACCTAAGTACAGATTTCTTATCAGGGCTATAAAATGTAGTGGCACTCCCATGTCTTTAAGACAGTTCCATAGCTTTTCATCTTCTATGCAGTCAAAGGCTGTAGTCTATGATGCACATGCCAATTTTCTAAAAGTAGTAGTTATAATATTGGAGAACATCATCTAAACGTTTATGTACAAAGTATAAACTCAACTTTGAAAAACTATTAGGAGGATGTAAAATAGAAATGGGCTGTCAAAGGTGGTGTGTGTGTGTGTGTGTGTGTGTGTGTGTGTGTGTGTGAAGAAAGAGAGTAGGGATGGTCCAACACAAAGCTAGTGTATGATTGCACCAAAAGAGTGCCCCCAAATAGCCCTGGTGGCTCAGTGGTTAAATGCCAGTACAACAGCCACTTGCTCACTGTCGCAAGATTGTGTGTTCAATACCAACCAGAGGTTCCAGGATTGACTCAGCCTGGCATCCTTCCAAAGTCACTAAAAGGAGTACCCAGCTTGTTGGGGGCAAGTAGCTTACACATCGTAAACCGCTTAGGGAATGCTTAAGTGCCCTGATAAACAGTATAGAAATGTACTTGCTATTGCTATTGCTTGCTAAAGAAATGCAGTCCTTGGGGGGAAAATGTTTTTTATTCTCATAGTAGGTCCATAGTTATTAGATCCTCAAATAACTGCAGGTAAACCTGCCCATGTAGCTCTCTGATGGATGCACCATTGTAGGAGTCTGAGCAAGATGTTGCCTTTTGCTTGACAATGTGAATGAGTTATTATGTGTTGCAGTGTATCTTCAAGTCATTTCCAACTTCTAGTGACCCTAAGGTGACCCTCTGGGGCTGAGAGGTGTGAGTGGGGAACTGAAGCCCAATCTCTAGAGTCCTAGTCCTCCACTCACACCACTATACCATGCTGGCTCTCATGAATGTGAGCATGTAACACAACAAAATTAGCTCCTAACAAGAAGCAATTGAAAAGGATTACATTGGATCCATAGATTTATCATAGTAGTGCCATCCAAATGTACAAGAAGTCAAGGAGGATGTGGACATAGCTAACTTTAATTTGTACAATGATATTTAAAAATGTAAGGAAAATGTTATTTCATTTATCATTTTTCTACCTCACGGTCAGGTAAAAGAGAGGAACTGCCTTTAGAGGAGCATAATCTGCCATTGCTATGCTTCAGGTAGACTTGGGGAAGCTCAAATTATTTGTGCTTCTTGCCTTACACACAGCCCCATTATTATGAAATGGAGCGCCAGGAGAGAAACTGCCTCTGCTATGAACCACACACAACTGCAGGAGATGATAGTTACATTTGGCTTCATAACTCTTTTTTTAAAAATGAGAAATATATTTCCCATATACACATATGTTTCTTCATCCTATCACTTTAGTTTAAAACAAAGATGCTGGAATGGCTCAAGAAGAATGCATTCCATCCACTGAAATGCAAAATGAGACCCTGGAGCACGAAGAGTAAACTCCAGTAAAGTTATCTTCAGCTTCTGATGATGATTCACTGTATATATTTCCTAGGAGGTCCTGCAGTATAATAATAAACACTCTCACTAGCTGAGAAGGCTTTACATTCTTAAACTCTTGAAAACACCCTCCTTGGCACACGGGATTAAAAGGATTCTTCCTTTAGGGATCTACAGACAACTGAAAAAGACATTTGGCTCTTGTGGTTTGGAAAGAATTGGTTCGGAACTACCCTATTGCTTTGAGTCAACAATATGGTGGAAAGATAAAAGTCTCTGAACAGTGCAGTTAGTTACACAGAGTTCACACCTCTCTTCTCAGCCCCCCCCCCAAGAATGGCAATGTTTCTAGGCTGTCTCTGCTGCCCATTTTGTAGGGAAGAGACAATGAACCCTATTAAATCATATGGCCTGATTTCTGTATCATGGTGCTTTCCCCTCTACCAAATCTATCTATAAAATATTGTATTAGAAGCCCAAGCCTGTGTCAAATTGTGAAGGAACACTGCATATGTAGAAAGTTAGGGGTTGATTAGAGTAGTGGTTTCAGCATCAGACTACGACTCTGGAGACCAGGATTCGAACTCCTGCTTGGCCATGAAAGTCCACTGGGTTTCTAGTGCCTATTTGCAGTGTTGGTCTCAGAGTTCTGAAACTGACATTTCTCCAAAGCAAGACAGTCACATAGGCTATAGATAACCCTGACTCCATTCTGTGTTTTGATCAGGGGCATCACTAAAGGGGTGTGGTGTATGTGTGCCAGACTAGATGGCATGCTAAGGGTGGGGGGGGGGGGGTGACACCACTGCTCCCCTGCCTTTTGCCAGAAACAGGTTGTGGCTTTCACCTGTGTCCCTGAGATTCTGTGAATGGGGTGAAGCTCAGTGGGAGGAGAAAGGAGAGGCCTCAAGTTTTTTTTAAAATAAAATTTAAAATGTATTTTCTAAAAAGATTTTTTTAAAAAAAAATCAATTTTAATCATTTTTAAATTTTACCAAATTGTCACTTTAACCACATCAGACTATCGAAATGTAAAATACATTTAGGCTGTGTGTACGCTATTGTAATTTAAAGGCATAATTTTAATTCTGCTGGTTATTTTATGTCTATTCTGTTTTACACTCAGTGAAACTATTCTCATTACATTCAGTGATACATGGGAATTAGGATTTATGAATAACATTAGTACAAAAAACATTACAGTTGTCCCTTTGTATTCCTGGGGGATCCATTCCAGATACACACACACCACAGATAACAAAAAAACATGGAACCTCAAGTCCTGTTGTTTTCTGTAGTGGCACAGCATGTGTGAAGCCACTGGCACAGCTGCATGCATGTACCTCCATTACAAACAATGGGGCTTGCCTTCTGTGGAAGCTCAAATCCGTGGATCGTAAGCCTGCAAATAAGAAGAGCCCACTGTATGGTCTGGTAGGGAAGAAGGTCAATGCTGTGGTGATACCATGAGTTACTGCACCAGGTGACACCAACCCTAGTGATGCCACTAGTTTTAACACATAGATGAGAAAGAAAACTTTATTCTTGGTTTACAACTCTAAATTACATTTCTTGACTACATTCCCTGTTTAAAGTGACAGACTCTTTAATGTAAACAATCCAAAGTTTCTGTTGATTGACTTTCACATGCTATTTGCTATGATAAATGGAGCCAAACAAAGCTGGAAGTGTTGATAGATGACAGACAGAGGATGTGCTTAAAATAGTTGTTAAAATTCTTCTTAAAGCCTTCACGAGGAAAACAAGCTGTAAATAGGTATATAAGATGGGCTCTGAACTCTTCTCTTTGTCTCACTTAGGACCACACTTCAAACTGTGTACCTATTTCTGCGGCTGAAATGAACAGGACAGAGAGAAACAACCACTATTGTTGAAAAACATCAAATTGTTTGCTGTACCTCGTCTGCCTTTATTATTGCAAAATAATAGCTGATGAATGAAAACATTTGAGTTCAAAACATGAACCTAACTTTTGTAGTGACTACCTTGCCCATGATTTTTCTAGGATACTAAAGCTACTCTGCTGATCTATGGCAAAACAGAAGATTCTTCATTAAAAGAAATATTGTTCTTCATTAAGTCTAGGAAAAACACAGTCCTATGCATATTTATTAGGACAGATTTAAGCCTGGAATTTTTGAATAGATGTGTCTAGTCTTAAGGCATTGTTTACTTGAGTTCCACAGACATATATTCAATCAATGACCTTAATTAAGTCACACTTTTTCAGCTTCAAAATTTCCGCAATAGTAAGATGGGAACAATAGGGACCAATGCTCAATCTGTTGTGAGGTATAATCAGAGAATTAGATGTAGCAGCTTGAATGTTAGATATGCTGAAGATATTATTACCACAAAACCTGATATTCAAAATCCAATTTAAACTCAATTACACCTCTTAAAATTTTTAAACTCTTGTTCAAAATAGGAAATAAAGGCACTTAAACATTTCAGTGGCTTGGGAAATGAAGGAGACAGAATGAAAGCTTGAAGTGAGTCCGAAGTACATTGCAAAACATGAAACAGAACATATAAAGGCAGGAATGTCAGTGGGGAAACCTTAATTAAAAGGTGTATTTCTAGGATATGCCAAATCAGGTCAATTAACCACCAGTCTCTGAAATTTAAAAAGAAAGGAAGAAATCTGAAGCTACACTGCCAAGTTAAAGAAAACTCTCTATAAAGGATTGCTTTGAGTAACACATGTCAGAAATACCCATCATGTAAAGCTGAAACTCTCTAACACAGTTGGGGCTGCAGCTGCTTTGCCTTAGAAATGAAGCTTGATTATCAGGTACGCTTCCATGACATACCTATATTTGGAGGCCAAATACCCTTCACGGATAGCCCTGCCAGAGCCTTGGCTGAGTTCTCTGTCTGCCCCTTCTCATCAGCATCAGTCCTAACTTGCTTTGCTTAAACTTTATCCAGCTGTCTTCAGTCCAGGTGCTGATCTCCTATAGCCAGAGTGACAAGCAAAATGGTATATACAGATAGTACAGATGGATATATAGTCAGATTGGAGTCTGTTGTGTTTCAAAACAACTCCCAAAGAGCCTGTGATTGCTGCGTGGGGAGGGAGGGGGATGTGTTGCAAATGACAACAGGACAGACTGCAGGACTAGGTGAGAAAATGAGTTAGGGTCAAATTATACAAGGAAGTGCACTAAGAAATGTGTAGTGAAATATTTGGCTAAGATGGATACAGTTTATTTTCTGCCAGTGTGTTACAAGTCTATTCCACAATATAACCATTTCCTACTGTAAATTTTATTTTTCTTCTGAATCCCCTGTTGTATTTTAAAGGACATTTTCCTGGCTTTGTTTTCTTCCTTTTTAAAAAAGTTTTTTTAAAAAATTATTTTCCAGGACCACTTTGAGAAGTTCAGAAAACTTCTAGTGGAATATAAATATTTTTCTTCTTCTTTTTTTAACAACTTATGTTTTACCACACGGCAAGCTGACCAAGGGTGGAGTTGGCATGAAGGAATCTTAGGAATTAGAAGAAATGCATGTTCTGGGTTAAAAGGGGTGTCTAAGACAGCAATCTAAGCCAAGAACAACTGACTCAAGAAATAGCAGTTGCAACCCCAAAAACATTACCCTCACAACAGGAAAAGCAAGAGCCAGGAAGTCAAAGTTCTCCATAGCATCTGGGCTGACCATCCTCACATTTGCTAAAGAAAATGTAAATATGATACATGCCACATGGTCCTTTCAGGAAAGGAAGAGTTCCTTGAGTCAGGCACTGTGGGAATGAAAACCACAAGAGGAAGTGGAACCCAAAAGCAGAAGGAGACATCGAAAACATCTGCAGATGCAGTTGTTTGTGGTCAGAGGTTTGCCATTGAGGAGGGAAGTCTGTGTCTATGTGGCATCCACAATCTATATAAAAAAGGTGAGTAAATCAAACTCCCAGGGCCAGCTTTTGCTGAAGTAGATTAAGGTTTCAGCATTTAAAAAATACTTTTAAACACCTCAGGTCTTGGGTGTTATAAATGAATACCAAAGGGAAGTATATGTGCGTGCTCATGGAAACATCTGTAGGAAGCAATTAAGTAGGTCTACAATGACAAGGGAACAACATCTGTATAGACCACCATCTATGCTGCAGTTTCAGCGCTGGAGTACCCACAACGCCTTTCATTCGAGGGTCACAGATCTTGTCCCAAAGTAATTAAGCCATATAACATCCGTGTGAGGGAGGGCACAGTGGGAGGAATACTTCAAACAGCACCAAAAAGTCAGCTGCCTCTGGGTTAAACCACAGCACCTGTTTTCAGCATATGATACAGTTTTTAGAGCAGGAAAACAAAGCAGAAGTCATTTAGGACGGCTGAGAAGCAATTGATATTTAGCCAAAGCGGATAATGCTAATTTTGCAATTACAAGCACCATAAAACTTCCAATCTCAGGCCTATATTACTAATGTAGAAGTTGCGCTGTAACTTTTTTGCCCTTTAAAATGTTGATTCAACATCTATTGTAGGAAATAATCCTATTTCCTACAACACCAATACCATACTACTTCATGATACGTTAGAATGTCTTGGGCTCAGGAGTATACCCTTAAGGGTGGTCTGATTCACAGGCAAGGTGATTGAAAGTATGTTGGTTAAAACTGATTCTGTGTCATCTAGGGGCCATTCAAACAAAATTAAAATGCTTATTTATTTATTTATTTATTTCCGATACAGCTCTGCTCAATTATCCTAATTATCCAAATTTAGTCAATATAACATTTTAAAAAGGGGATAAAATCTTCATTTTTCATGTTAATGACTGATTCAACATTTAAATCAATCATTACCATAACTTCCATACTTTAATAGCACACATCTGAGTAATTCAGAAGTGTTTAACCCAACTACAAAAGGACAGAAATTAAGCAGCATGGCAGGCTGCTTCCATAGTGTATCATCACAAAAAAGGCCTATCCTGAGCTCCAAAAGATGTAATTACCTAGGTAGACACAGTGGGCAGATGGGACTCACTAAATACTCTGAGGGAGCATGAAGCTTCGTAACTGATTTTAGAAAGCATACTTCCCAAGAGATCATAAGCTTAGGATGTAGAAAAGAAGCTTATTCAAGTAGTGAATGGTGCCTGCTTGTCTTCATCTTCATATTTTTCTTTTTTTGGTGCTTTGTTTTATGATTGATCATTGGAAGGTAAGCACAACTTTAATTTTCAAGTCAAATTGCTAAAGTGTGCATCTCTGAGGAAATCTGTTGTGGATGGAAAACCTGTTCTGAGGGAATGTGGGGTTTTGTAACTGATTTGGGAGAGCATACTTCCTAAGGGAATGCATATGCCCTTTAACGTCTAGTTTGATCCTAAGATATGCTGAACCTGGAAATGCACTGTTAAGGTGTTGCAGCAGGCTTGAAGAATATACTGGTAGTTGATTTGTGACTGTTTTATTCTAGATATTCTTGGCGAATTGAAAATAATAAATAAATAAATAATATTAGAAGATTTTATTCTTTTTACATTAGAAGCTGAAGCTGCAGAAGGAGGAGTGGAAATGTAGGCTACAAACTTGAAACACTGGATGTGAACTGCAGGAGGATTAACATTTAAAGAGGTCCAAATTAATCCACACCCTAAATAAAGGAAAGGAAATCTTTATTCTATGTCAGTTGTGTGCAAAGTACTGTCTTTTTTTGTGGCTTAAAAAGCTTGAACGGCTACAGCCAATCTTGTTTTAAGAACCAGGAGATGAATAGAGCGGTTAGAGCAGGAATGGCCATACGCTAAACTTGTAAATCTCAAAGAATATGCATTCTCTGTAACACATAGTTTGACCTTCCCTGCAAACAAAATAGATTCTGTCACTGACCTTTGCAGCCAATGCTTCTTGACTGACAATGACGAAAAAGAAAAGCTGTAATGATGTTTTGTGTATGTTAAGAGGCACTTAAAATATTTCTGATGAAGTCTCCTCTCTTGACTTACTTTGGTATTTGTGGCCAGCCACTGATTGCTGTACCTCCAGTAGGTCAGTCTCTAGTTGAAATTGACACATCATTCCTTACTAAGTTTTAACAAGTTATGAACCTTTAATGCTCCTTCTTTACCCATTATTACTCCTTCTTAACCTTAACAAACAAGGTGTTTGAAGGCTGAGTGAAGCATACTTAGCCCATAATATAATTGTTATCTGAGGAGCTGCTGACAGATATGAATAGAAATGGAAAGAAGAGAAGAGATTTGCAGATGAATTAGAAAATTGAGCAGGCTATAAGATGGGAGTCCATCCTAAAATTTAGGACAGCCTTTTTCAGCCTAACTGTTTTCAGGCATGTTGAACTCCCTGACTCCTCAGATAACAATTAAGTTATGGGCTTTGTAGTACATCTGGGAAAGAATCCAGGTAGGCCGATGACAATGTTAAAACAACAAAAAGAGCACTTTTCAAAGTGAAAATCTGCTCCTAAGATCAATGGTGACAACTTCTATGAAATTCTGGCAAATCCCATGGTTATTATATACACCAGTATTCAAAAAATAAATTATAATGTTACTTCAGTGAATTACACTATTTCAAATATCAGTAATAGCAACAACAAATCAGCACTTTCTAAAGCTTACTCTTAGCCAATTGACTTTCAGACCTAGCACTACAAGTTCTGGACTTATTATACATCAGTTAACATAAACATTTATACAAACAGGTCTGTTTCTCTACATTACACATTTCAGAGAAAACATCCATTGTTGACACATTGAACTTTTTAAAAAATGTTAGCATTCATGGATATTTTGAAATGTGAGAGAAGTTCCAGATTTCACCTGGTATTCTTACCAATCAAATATAAATGGCATTATTAATCAACATTTGAATATTCACTTTAATATACAAGCTATGGAATGGCTAACAGTGATATAAATAAAGGTGTTTTATATCTTTTTAGTATTGCAGTGATTATGATACAGTTCTTCAATAGTGCTATTACTGACAAACAATTAGCAATTTTAACAATTTTTGTTCTGCTATGAGAAATTTTTTTTAAAGTGCATAATTTTTTATTTTTTCTGTGTAAAATTCATACATAGGGGATTTGCATAGAAAACAGCACTTTATGCACAGAAGAATAATATTTCTGCTCTAAATTTTATTTTCCGTGCACAAAACACTATTTACTGCACAGAAAATGTGGTAGTTGAAGACAACCTTGTTAATGGGGAATACCTTTAACTTTACATTCAGGGGTTATTATGCATAAAATTTGCATGTAGACTTTTTTGTGCAGAAAACAATGTTTTCTATTTCTGCAGAAAAATATTACTTTTGCACAGAAAATGCTGTTTTCATACAGAGAAAATGCTGTTTTTTGTGGCAAAAACACCCATGCATGAATTTTGCATAGAGTAAACTCTGAATTGAAAGGATTCTTGCTATTCCAGGATTCTTGTTGTCAGGTTTTGCCTAAACTCAATAATTTTTTCACTGTTTTGGGGAATATTCTCTGAATTGCTCTGTAGAGATCACAGGAGAGTACTCCTGTGTTAGTCCATTTTTCTGAGCTTGTCACTCAGATTGTGAGCCTCATCTCTAAGTGTCTACTGCAGAGCAGTCAGAAAGTGCCCTAAATGCTAAACATACAATGCCAACACAAATGGCCGGTGTACTGGACTTCTTGCCCAAAAACGTCTTTAGAACATCTCTTGAAAACTATGAATAGTAGCTGAGCAAACCTCAAACACATTTTATTAATGTGTCCTAATATCACAAATACACATAGCAAGTAAGTCAGAAAGTATATGCACGGGGGATCTGAAGAGTGACAAACAAGTTACTATTTGAGATTTCCAGATCAGGCAGCCAGCTGTTGTTCTTGTCTTTACATCCCTTTCACAACCCTCAGAGGCTCAGCAGTCCGGAGCTAAACCTCTCCACAACAGTAATCAAACTGAACAGGAAGCAAAAAAATTTAACCTGTGTAAACATTTCTCTCCAACTCTCTCCCTCAAAAATTCCCAGTGGCTGAAAACCCAACAGAAGATCAGTGTGAAGAGTTTGCCAGAAAGCAGCATTCCAAAAAGTGAACTTATAGCTCCAAACACTAGTTGCTTTTTGCCCATTGCCAATTAGATGGGCAATGGAGACTAAGCAAGAAACTGTGTGTTGAGTCAATGGATAATTCCACAAGGATACAAGCAGGACAGCCAATGGAAAACATGATGGGAAGTTCAGATCCAGGGCACTACTTCATCTGTCAAAGCCTTGTTATAAGCTTTGTCATGATCTATGACTGCACGAAGATGCACTAAGTTGGAAGATGAGAGCAACAAGAAAAAAACAAAGTTGAAAAAAAGTGGGGGGGGGAGAGTCAAAATTCCTCCTAACTAGTAAAACTTTCTCTGGATCTAAATAAATAAATGTAGTAAATACAGCAACAAATACTGCCAACTTCCAACACATTTGCCTGTTTGGAAGAACCCATCGAGTAATAGCAGTTTTGCATCTCTGGATGGTAGGCAACTAGTGCAAGCCTGGGAAAATCTGGAAAAACCTCTGAGGGCCATCAAAATTGCCAAGATGTTTCTTTAAAAAACCCATAAACCTGGAACAATTGGGCATGCAATTCTATTTTTTAACAACAACAACAACAACAATAATAATAAACAAGGGGAAGGCTGCAATCTATTGAAAAGGCTAAATTGTTGCTTCTGGAGATTTCCAGGAGAGGCAATTCATTCATTCTGCTTGATCAAGTAAAGGGTAGCCCAAGGGGTTTGGAGGGATCAAAGACCAGAAAAACAACCTTGTGGAGTGCATGTAGCCCAATGGCAGCACTTTGCCCATTCCTGTGCTGGACTGTCCTCCATTTCCCACCACAGCCAAAATAAAGCTTTAGAATGGAATCTTATAGCACCTTTGAGACTATCTGGAGAAAGAGGTTTGTAGCATAAACTCTTGTACACAGTCTATTACATCAGATGCTTTAAAAATTAAGTCAGATGTTGGGGGAACAGCAATAGTTATGGTTCCAAGCATGAAGAAAAGGAGATTTAAGACTTTCCTCCTTAGTTCTAATTTCAGTCAAAACTGGAACCAATGGAGGGCCTCTTCCTCAACGCTAACTGCAATACTAGGGAGGTAAAGAATAACTGTGACTGTAACTGGTGCAGAACTTCTCACTGTTGTTGTTGTGTGCCTTCAAGACATTTTTGATTTACAGTGGTACCTCGGGTTACGAAATTAATTCGTTCCGCGGCTAATTTCGTAACCCGAAAAACCTTCGTAACCTGAATTGCCATAGGCGCTAATGGAAAAAATAGCTCTCTGCTGCCCTCCGGTGGCGGAAAATAGCGCCGAGGTTTTTTCGTAACCCGAAAAAACCTTCGTAAGCCGAAACAATAAATCCCTATGGGATTTTTTCGTATCCCGAAAAATTCGTAAGCTGGGTAATTCGTATCCCGGGGTACCACTGTATGGCGATCCTAAAGGTGAACCTATCACAGGGTTTTCTGGGGCTAGGAGTATGTGATTTGCCCATGGTCAACACTTGGGCTTCCAAGAGTGAGCAGGGAATCAAACCCCGATCTCCAAAGTCCTAGTCCAATACTCAAACCACTATGGTACTCTGGGTCACCATATTGCTGGTGATTATGATCCCAATCTTACCTCATTTATTTTAAAAATCCATTTACTTGCTAATCACATTGTTAGTGTTACTATGGTTAAAGCTCTATTTCTGCAATCTATAAATAGGCCACCCAATGTATAATTAATTTTCATTGCTATTTTACCAAATACTATTTTACTAAAATTTTAAGATACAAGACACAGAGTTAATATCCACAATCTACAATTAAAGGCTCTTCCTGTATCCAGTATCACTTCTTCACACACAGCTACAGTTATGTTGGCATCTGCTGACCTTCCAGTATAAGTAAAATATGAAATTTTAATGTCATTCCAAGATGAAGCCCAGCAAATGGATATGCTGACCATTTTGAAAGACTGACTCTCGGTGGCAATCTTTTAGAAAAGTGACCAAGAGCTGCTCAGGATTCAACTATGAGATCATATTTTAAAACCCTGTTTTCTGACAGACGTGTGTGCACCGCATCAGCTGAAGTCCTTTAGGAGAACCACCATTAAAGCAACTCTGAAATTTTGGACACTGAATTGGAAATAAATTAGAAATACGATCCCATTTCAACTCCAGGTGTTTTTTCCTCTGTTTATGCTGACTTTATTTGATGGCAGCATTCCACATTTTATGTAAAATCTGATATGAAAATCTCTTCCTTATGCTTCTGACACTTATTGTGATTGACCTGTTTCTGGAAAACAAACACATCTGTATTGAAGTACAAAACAGAAATGGAAAATTTCAAACACTACTGAATCTCCAAGTAGCATTAAAGTGCTACTTTGTGCCCATTTCTATATCACTACAAATAACGCTTAGTAAGAGAAGTAAGCTAGAAAGGAAGGGTCTGAAAACTAATTAAAAGGACTGGTTCAAAAAATGTGCTGTTTGACATGAATGGCTCCCTCTTCCCTTCCATTTACAAAAGCCAACTGGTTTGGCAATAGCTTCTTATCTCTACGATTTGCTTCTCGGCCTTTTGGCTAAGATCAAGTGTGTGTGCGTCTGGGTGTGTGTACAACTCAGATGCATATGCAAGCAAGATGAGGTCAATCACAATAGTTTTGAGTGTTCTATGTGCTGGTCAATATTAGGGTTCAAAATGATGGAATCCTGCTTCAAGCTGAAGTGCACAGCAGTCCAACTTTCAGCAGTGCTTTCTGAGTGGTTAAATCTTTTGCATCATCCATGTTAAATCTTTGACACACTGTTGTTTTCTCCTAGGTTCTGGAGCTCCCTTTCTTGGGAAGATAGAACAGCCCCTTCTTCTTGTCTTCAGTTGTTGTTTTTTATTTTATTTTATTATTCCAACAAGGTTTTGAGAGTGGTTTTTTTTAAAAAAAAGGGGTTTTAATGGGGTGATGTACTGCTTTTAACTATAGTGTATTTGGACATCTCTTAATTATTTTATTGGATATTTATTTGTAATGTTATTAATAGTTTAATTTCATGTTAACATTGCACCATTTATTTAAACTATATTGGATTTTCCCCAGTTGTGGGGGGAAAGGCAGGAAACAAAGATAATTATGAGCTCTTTGTACGGATGCACATTGTTCTAGGAAGGCACACCATTCACTCTGAGAAAGGGCCTGGGAGAAATTTCTTGTTCTGTGAAGGCCACTGGCCTACAGATGTACCTTACCATTATCACATGTGAAAGGGGAAAAGGAGCAATAGGGATGGGATTCATTGTGCCAATTTCTCTGTCCACTCCATTTACAGTTTCTGTATGATTCATAACAAAAAGAGCAGTACTATATTTACAAGCCATCAAGGGGATCGCTAAGCAAAATCTTATAACTGAAGCAAGTGTCTCATATTATATATGGAAGCAAACAGATTTTGCTGAGGTATTCACTAAAGGAAAGCTCATAATGTATATACCTATGACAAATACACTCTCAAGAACCCCACCCCCACTCCTTCTTCATACATTATCCTACTTCACAACACAGTTGGGCATATTTTAGAACGCACTTTATTGAAAAATGCAGATGTCTTCTGTCTATCTCTTTTGCTGTCTGGACAGTCATTGTAGCTGCTGACTGGATAAAAATATTTTAAAGGAGTGTAATCACAAAGAAGGCATACTCACAGCTACCAATGCTGTTGTAATGAATTTCTCAATACTACTCTTCCATTTTAAAAGTCCAAGACTATTTATTTCAGTGCTGTGCTTCAACAGTATAGTGACCCCAGGATATACTCTAGTTCCTATGCCTGAGATCCTGCAATACATGGATCACAGCCTAATGCTCAAACAATATGGTTAGCTTGGCATGCAAGCCTGCTTCAAAAGGCAGACATATACTATCTTTGCCATTTAGGGATCTTTGCCATTTAGGGATTGGAGGAAGGTGCACATGCTCAGGAACCATCTTGGCTGTTTTCTGCAGCTGAGAGGAAACAGTAGCTGTTCCCATGTCATGAGTACCCTGCAAATCCAGCGAAATGTTGGCTGATCTGTTTTTCAACTTCAAATGGTTTCTGGGTGGCCCATACCCCCCTTTGGCCACTAAATAGCCAAAGAAGTCCACTCCTGTCTTTGCAGCAGGTCTGTGGAGTGAGGGTCATTGTGCAGGGAGCTACTGCATAACGCGTTGCATAATGGTCATAAAAGGGCAGCCACCAACAGAACTCTGGCCTATACCATTCAGTGGTTGAACTATATTTTGAAATGAATTGAATAACTAATGTTCCCAATAATAATAATAATAATAATAATAATAATAATAATAATAATAATAATTGTTATTATTATTATTATTATTTATTATTATTATTATTAATAGAATGACTCCTTTGTTTTAAAACTTAGGTGTGCATGCATACTTTTTTAGCTTACAGTTGTAAACCGCTTAGACACTGCTTAGGCGGTATGAAGCGGTATATAAATGATACTTGTTTGTTTTGTTTGTTTTATATTGTACCTATCTACTGTTTGTGTGTTGTGTGCCTCCCAGTCACTTCCAATTTATGGCAACCCTAAGGCAAACTTATCATGGGTTTTTCTTTGCAAAATTTGTTCAGAGGATGTTTGCCATTGCCTTCCCTTGAGGCCGAGAGCATGTGACTTACTCAAGGTAACCCAGTGGGTTCATGGCCCAGCAGAGAATCAAACTCTGGTCTCCAGTCATAGTCCAACACTCAAACCACTATGCCACACTGGCTACTATGCACATCCAAATCACCCATAATTTAAGGCCTGTTACAGACTGCCAAAATAAAGCTGCTTCGGGTCTCTTTGGAGGTATGCTATTTAAATTATGCATGGGTCCTAAGAGTCCGGAAGCTGCACCAAAGCTGCACTCCAGTGCTTAGGAATGGAGTGTGGCTTTGGCGCAACCTCCGGACTCTTGGGACCCATGCATCATTTAAATAGCATACCTCCAAAAAGACTCCAAGCAGCTTTATTTTGGCAGTCTGTAACAGGTCTAAGTTTTCCTTCACTGAGATGAATCTAGATATTCGCTTTTACAGAGAAACAGAAAAATGAGGCATTGTATTACATTTCAAATTCTTTTGCAATAAATAAAGGTGAGTGGAAGGCATGTCCTTTGTGGAGCTGAAGAGGATCTGTAACAGCATGTTCCAACTGTATCTCTCCTTCCCATTGCACTTTTATTATCCAGTCTGTAAGGTGCTTGCAAGATTTAATTACATTCAGTTCATATACCAATCAATTCTCCATATATAGAATTTAATCTCTGGTTAAGGAAAAAGAACCACTGTCTTATATGAAGTGTCACTTCACAGGTGGATATAATTTTTTAGCAACATATAGAATTCATAAACTATCAGTGGGGGCGGGGGGAGAGACTATTCCCTTTTCCTATCTGATGGTTTTGCTATGCAGTTAAGCATTGGAAGAATTGGGGTGGTTTGGATTATCGGAGGAACCATTAGCCATACTGTAAACAGATTGTACTCAAATATCTCTAACACACAAACTTCTGTTTTCAGTTAACATTCGAATTTATAGTGCCTTGGGGTAAATAGTGAACTTGGTTTTTCTCCTCTCAGTCAATATTTGTTCTCAAGTCAATAAATCTTCATATGGACCACAAAACAGAAACCAGTAATTGTTTAATACCAACTTGGCTTCCATTATAAAGGGCAAAGGAAGATTTCAATCTCCCAGTTTCCTTTGCATCTGGAAAAACTTTTAACCATTAAGTATAATATGTTTGCCTTTAGGCTCCATCTTGGTTATGGATTATTCCTGTTCCATCTAGAACTGCAATACAAAATGCCTCTGCCTTGGAATAGGAAAACAGTATCAGTGCACCCCAAGAACAGGAAAGAAATTCAGAGTGCATCTCCTTGAATGTCAGAATATCTATGAACTCCTATAATATATTAAAGTCTTACTCAGAGTTGAGGAAATATTGTCAAGAAGCCCTGAAGAAAGGGAGGGGGGATATAGGGAACAATTATTCAGAAATCAAATAGAGGAATCCATGAAGTACTGTGCAAGTGAATGAGAGAAAGGAAGACATTAAGTTTTTTAAGGAAATAGATTTGAATGATGGATTAAGGAGCCTATTGAAGAATTGTCTGCAACTTGCATGGAAAAGATATAAACACAAAGACCCATAGTTGCAGTAGTTAAGGCAAATCATCTTCCAGTCCTGTTCATGAACACAATCTGTAAGATGCATTACAGTAAAACATTTGTCTTAAATGGTGCAGGACTTAAGACTGATATCCATGTGGACAAATAAGAAAAGACTTAGTAGGCAAATCTAAACCAAGTGCTGTGGGCTGATTCAATTGTTTGATTTCACCCTGAAACCTTGTAGTTTAGTAGAACAGATATTCTATGTCCACAGTACACACCAACTGGTCAAGAGATATAGAAATGTTTATAGAACGAATGAATGTACAAAAGGGGGGGGACCCAACATTTAGTATGCATGCCCATGAATAATACAAATTAAGTTAGAAACTGCAACCCTACAAAAATGAATTATTTCTCAGTTGCAACATTTACAGTTCTTCAGCAAAAGAAGCTGTTGAATTGTTGTTTACATCATGCAATATAACCCTGTGTCATATGCAATGTGCACATAATTTTTATAGAATCATAGAGTTGGAAGAGACCACAAGGGCCATCCAGTCCAACCCCCTGCCATGCAGGAAATCACAATCAAAGCATCATGGATCACTTATAATTCCACCTGACATCTTAGATGTCAAACGTATGCTGTGTGTGTTTCCCATGAACATCAAGCCCTCTGTGCACCAGGTACAAAGGAAACTGTGACACTTCAGGGGAAAGAAGAATTGTTCAGCTGAAAAAGGTTAATACCAGAAAGTATGTCTGCATACTGAGACAAATGCATACCTAGACTTTTTCTGGGCAATATATTTTCAAGAGGTAGAGCTGTCTTCCAGCAGTTATATCCAGACAACCTGTGTGGACATGAATGATAGTCATTTCTTAAGTGGTCAGCCACCAGCATATTGCTTTGCCATGACCAAGTTAAATTAACAGTACATACAGGATGGTCTGTGGTTTGAAATGTTCATGAAAACGTACTTTCTTTTAGGAAATTTTACAGTCTATTGAACATGTAGGATTAGTATCTTGTTATTAATGCACAATGCCCTTGTTTAAAGGATCAAGAGAGAAACTTAAAAATATAATAAGAAAAGTTCTTTCAGAAAAATAATCATACTGGTTATTCCTGAAATAAAATGTTAATGAAAAGAAACTAGTTCTGAGTTCTATATACGTAATATTCCTGAAAAAGTATACACATGGAGCCACAGGCTGCACTTTCCAGACTTCTTGTCTCAGCTTATCTAAACTTTTAATTGAGGTGTTCTATCTTAGATAGCACTCATTCTTCATTTTCATAGATCATAGGGGCTCCAGTAGTGGCCATATAGTAAGGTTGAATCAAATAAACTGGATCCCACTATTTTAACCAGAAACCTGGGGAGAAGGTGTTTGGTTTATGATTTATATTTAAGGAAAAACTAAACAATGATCTGAGGTTTGGCAGTGTAGGAGAAATTGGTCTCAATAGGGCCCATACCAATTTTGGGTAGGGCCCCTACCAATCATCTCCATATAGCTCTGCCCTGCAAGATCAGTGCTGTACTCCTTGCAGAAGGCCCTGCTTTTGGAACTCCTCTAGGATTTCAACTACTTTAATCCGGCCTTGTCTCTCCTGCACTGACCAGTTGGATGGACTGGAGTGCTGAAATGTACTTCTGCCTATAGTTTTGGAAAATATTGATGACATACCATTTAAGTAAAAGTATGTACTATCATATAATATTAAAAATATAGGCAGGAGAGTAAACCTTTTCAGTCACTGCCATTTTAGCGAATCAGTTTCCCCCTAATTAAACATTTCAAATGTATACTCCAAATTAAAATGATAAACTTTATTTTCTTTTTGACATTTCAGCTGTAGCAATGGGAAACCATACTTAAATGAGTAAGAACTTGATCATAAATAAATCACTGATTTCTTTTCTTTTTCTTTCTTGTTAAGGATCACGTCCCCTTTCCAAAGGGATCCCCTCATGAAAGCTCAAATTAACTGGGCCATTTCCTTTCATGCACATAGCAGTTATATCATGCCAACATGAAGAGAAAATAGTTGGATGAACACAGAGGGGAAAATGCAGTGCTCACAACAGTGTGACAAACCATATGTAATTCTATTTGTAGGTTACAGCATAAGAGCCATTACTTAGTATGGCTAGAAACCACCCATCGAGAAGAATCCTTTGAGGCCAGCTCATGTATGCTCTTGGGATTTCTGTGCGACCTGTTTAATTTTTCAGACAAACATGTACTTTCTAAGAGAGGACTTGAGTTTTTCGAGGGCAGGAATGGGAGTCCTGTTTCCCTTCTGTAAGTCCTATATAAATTAATTAAAAGCTTGTAGACCACACTGAAAGGCAAAGCACACATCACACACAGACTTTCCAAATGACCTTTATAAGCTTTGCAGTCTCTGCCTTGGTGCCTGCCCTCTTCCACAATATTTTTTTAAAATATAAATATTCAGTTCCTGTCCTAAACACACACTGTCTTTTATAAACTGCATGCTACACTTGAGAACTGACATACAAAAATCAACTGTTGAAGTAACTTAACATTTAAAGCAGTTCCCTCTAAAAAGGTCTTATGAGAAATGACTTGATAGTAATTTTCTCAACCTGGAATTATACAGCTACATAATATAAAAAGGACACCAGTTGTATAAATACATAGGAATGAAAAATAGGTCCAACTGCAGCTGCCTTTTTTGCATGCTAATTTTCTTCATCCATTTTTATTCCACCATTTTAATCCCATGAAAATGGGAAAACTATGAATATCTCCAGGCTTTCCAAACCTTAAACCACCCACCATGGGCTCAAAATAGAAAAACAACAACAATAACAAAAACCCACACCTAAGCTCTAGTCCAAGATGTGCGAGAATTGATTCCACAGCAGCAATGGATCACTAGGCACATATTCTTTGGGCTTGAGAAACTGGTGGCTGGAGGCTCTGCAGAGACAGAGGAGCAAAGAAGGCATGCCTGGTGGCCAGGCCTTGCCACCACTCCCCTTCCCACTCCTGAAGCATGAGGATGTTTTCTGCAAGAGAACATTCACACAATACACTCATGTTTTAGGAGGGAGTGCTGTTGGTTCATTCCAAAGGAAGGGGGTTACAGCCACAGAAAGCCACTTCTGTTCATTCTTGCCAAAGACAAAGCACATTCACAGAACAGCCTTCAGCTTCAAGAGGGGGGCAGTAGTGACTGCAGCAGCCTGATTGTACTCTGCCTTTTGAATGAATGAGCAAGAGCACCACCAGTACCCCCTTGAAGTTTGATGCTGTTGTGTGAATGTGATCCTGCACAACACTCTCAAGCTTTGTTGGTTGGGGTGGAGGTGGTGGCACAGTTTCTGTTCATTTGTTCTAAAGGGGTGGGGACAGCAAGGCCACCCCTTGTTGAAGTTTGAGGCTGTTGACAAATGTGCTCTGCCTTTGAATTAGCAGAAGCAGTGGTGACAGGGACAACAGCAGATGGTCCTCAGGGACATCTCCCATACTGTAGCATCTCTGGAGAGGTGCGGGGATCACACTGGGTGACACCCAGAAGGGAGGTGACACCAGTTTTGGTCCTCCTCCCCCTTTGGAGCAGGAGGGGTGCACGAGTGCCCTTGCAGCCTGCTTTGCCAGGGCTTCCTCTCTGGGGAGAAAGCCCAAGATGGAGGAGGAGGCAACATGCCATCATTGTCCTCCCCAGCTGCCTTCCAAGTCTGTGCTGAACTCAGAAGGCAAGGGGTGAGTGGAAAGGAGCCTGCCTCTGAGTCCCTCCTGAACTTCAATGGGGCTCAAGCATACACAGTATTTGCCTTACCAGTGGGGTCTGGAATGGATCCTGCACATAAGGCAAGGGCACACTGTATATATCCTTTGATGCTCCTTACTATTAATGCCATCTCATTTCTCCTTTAGATTTTCATTTCCTTAGTAAAACACTGTGTCCCATTCCTGTTCACTTTAGGTCACTCACCCCAAGCACTGCAATGTTTATACATTCCATTTCTTGTTTTACTATTCCTAGCTTCTCCTGATTCATGCTACTCATGTTCCATGTTCCTATAATACATATCGTGCAGCTTCCGACTTTCTTTTCATCTCCAAGCATGTCAACAGCTGAATGCCCTTTCAGCTTGAGTCTAGTTGTGACATTAGCCATAGTGCTACTCATAGCTGTCATCTGCTCTACCCCAGTAGCTTGTTGAGTGCCACTACCATTGTCTCTGAGAAATTTTCTATCCGTATCACTCCCACTGCTGGGAGTTGTTGTCCAGTAGCCGTTTGGCACATTTAGTCTGACTCCTGAGCAAAAGCCTGTCTGAAATGAGAGACTTTACCAGCAGCACTCCTATTGTCAGCATAACCTCTTGATTCACAGGAGCATCCAATCACATCACCATGGAAAGATAATGCCACGGTGGGAAACAAGTATAGGAGATCCCCAAATAGCATTTAAATGGAGATCTCCTATTAAGCCATATAGACAATCAAGTTTTTCAGTGAAGGGGAAGTAGTGCACACTGTAAATGTGGGTAGTAAGAAAATCTTTGAACTTCACTGTATTTCTACTGACACAGTAGAGAGCACAACAGAATATAAAATTTGAATGAGCACTCTGTGAGTGTTTCTTTTGAACATTTCTTCTCAAACCTATTCCTATTTGAGACAGGAGATTTGTTCATTTGTTTACTTGTATACCTCTCAACCTACCAGGGATCCCTTCTTCTACAATAGACAAAAACATTTAAAACATTAAATACATGACTAAAAACAATCCAAAACCCCTGCTTAAAAAGAGTTTCAAAATCATTTACAATTAAAACCAGTTGACAACAGCTAAAACAGCCATAATCTTAGAAACAAAGGCCAAGCTAAATAATACAGTTTATTCATCACTAATTTTAATTGTATTTTTGGGAGGGCTTTGGTATTTTAATTATATCATTTAGAATCCCAAATATAAAATCTGAACTATTTTACATGGAGTATATTTTGTTATCATTATTTAATTTGTATTAGTGACATGAGCTCAACATCATGCTATCAAGACCAGAAGAGATCCATCAGGGATTACCAGCAGCTTCCAAGAGTCACTCCGCAAAATAAATAAATAAATCATAATATTTAAGTTGATCCTAGGTGATTTTTCTTTTGTCCCCATCCTCTCTGAATACTGCTTAATAATCCCTGTCAAAAACAGCCTTTAGCCCTGTAGTTCACAGCAATATTTCTTGAGGATATATTTGCCCTTGAAATACATCCAACTGCACTAAATGGCAGGCATTGTTCTAATCTTCTTCACAGGGAAAGATATCCTAAGCTTCTCCTGCAAATGTTCTCTCCTTCCTCCCACCTTCTTCCAGCTTGCAAAGATTTGAGGTTTTTGCTATATTATCAAGACACCGGGGCTATTTTTCAGGAAGACAGTATAAACATTTCCAGTAAGAGGAATTCAAATAAATTCGTTTCCCAAATGGTACTTCAGCTGTTCTTGGTTGTAAAGCTTAAATGAGAAAACAAAGAAAGCAATCTTTCAGTCCCTTAGCTTCTCGACTATACAAGCAGACATACCTAACATTTACTTAAGGGATGATGAACCACTCTGGCAAATCCACATAATATTCCTGGGTGCAGATTTTAATACTGCTGATTCCCTGCACTCAGAAATAGGCTGCTGTGAAATCTAACTCTCAGCAACACATTCTTCTTTCCACTATGTTTAATTCTTCACTCTTCAGATTACATAATTCAGGGCAAAGAAATATCTCCCGCCTTATGACTTTGAAAGCCTGTAGCAGCCCACAGAAATGTAAAATAAATAGATATAAGACTTTACCTTTGTTGACCTTGTTATTAGGAAGAAGGCTATACAGAAACAGTGATATGAACAAAATGATGATGATGATAACAATAACCATGATACCATCTTTTTCTTTGTTTTAATGGTGGCCACCTCTTAGTGAGGTACAGGCTAAGAGCTTTTTCACACATTGAATTTGTGCCTGTACACCTAAGGTGCTCAAAGTATACCCTTAAAAAATCAAATGTGACAAACAGTGTATGTAAAAGCTATAGCCTTAGATGTCATGGTGGAATAATGCTTGCAAGTAAGACATGAGATAAAAGTCTAGAAAGGCTGATGAGAGCTGCTCTACATATTGTGAGCGGCTGTTTCCATTTTCTATAAATGTACAAATAGAAATGTGTAATAGGAATTAGCATTAGTTGCTTTGGTTACCAGATAGCAAGTTGGTGAGGGTATTTCTAACCAGATTTTGGAGGGTAGCTGAGTTATATTTATGTTCTAATTAAAATTGATGAAAAAAATTTGTTTATCACCTCTCAGGCCTCCTAAGCTAATGCACAACAGATAAGAAGACTTTTAATATGCAGATCAAAACAAGTTTTAAAAAAGCAATACAATTAAAACAATGACCAAAATCAATTGCAAAATTGGGTTTGCAGACCAAAGGCCTTGTAGAACCATATAGCTTTGGCTGCCACCTGGAGTGGAACCTGGTTAAATGCATGTGGGAGGGAACCTCAGAGACAGTCCTGTCTCATGTACTCACCCACCAAGCTTTTCAAGGTGGGACACCTTCTGTTAGGGATCTCAATTTCAAGGCACCTTCATATGGAATGAAACAGTCTTTTTGGCCCAAAACCATTTAGGGTTTTGAAGGACATAGCTAGAACCTCACACAGAACTCAAACTGGAGGCTAGCGATATGTGGTTCTAAAGTTCACACTGGACAGTCTGCCCACCATATCTTACACTAGCTATAATTTCTCAATACTCAAGGCAGTCTTACATTACAATATTGATGAAGGCATAAACCACTGTGTCCAGTAAAGAGAGCAAAGACACTGCTGGCCACAAAAGCCACCTGCCCTTTCAGAGTCAATGCCGGTTCCAAGAGTACCCCAAAGCTGTGAAAATGGTCTTTCAGGGTAATGGAAATCCATCCAAAACAGACTGCAATCTTATCCTTGGGGCTTGGATGAAGATCTATCATGACTGGATTGTGTCTAAGTTTATTCATCCACATCCAATCTTTCACTGAATGTAGAGAAAAATCCAGGCTCTCCATAGCCTCCTTGGCATCAACTGAGAAAAAACAGTAGAGATGGCTATCATCAATGAAGAGTGATACCTAACCCCAAAGCTGTGGGTGACCTTCTTCAGAGGTTTCATGTAGATGTTAAGTAGTGTAGGTAAAAGAATTCAAAGATATAGCTGTGTTGGTGTGGAAAATCAGTATGCAAAAGGATCTGTAGCACTTTTGAGATTAACTGAAAGAAAGAAATTGGTAACATGAGTTTTTGTAGACTTCAGCCTTCAAAAATTGTCTTCAAAAATTGCAGGTTTTTCACAATGGGAGGAAAATTTTTAAATTAACTCATTGTTTCCTTCAAGAACAACATTTGCTAAGAAGTGCATCCCTTAATATATACACTCTGTCAGTTTTCCCTTTAAACCTTGGGTTTAATCCATTGGCAGGCAAGCTCAACCAGAGTGACCTGGATATGAGTTTCATACCAGTTTAGGAGAATATTTAACCTCCTGTCTTCATGCACACTCAGCAGTTCTTTCCTGAGTATCCCTTAGACAGGATAGGGAAGATTATTATGGAATATCTGGCTTTCTTTTCATTGATCCAATAATGAGCTAACAAATTATAGAAGCATGGTATCCTTGTGTAATTAGGGGAAAACTAAAGAAAAGCATTCGTGCCATTTTTGCAGGAGGAGTTTCTAATTACAAAATAGCATGGTTCTTCATCTGGTTTCCCTATAAATTCCTCTCCTGTTCTTAAACTGTAACAAAATCATTAGCTTTCCACAGAGAGAAAGCATGAAGTAGGTCACCAGAGATACACACCATTTGCAGACTGGAAGGAAGCCACTGGGAATCCCAGGTGAGTGATGTCTGTCCAGTACAACAGAATCTGATGTTCAACTCATCCCTCCATCCCACTCTTAGAATCTCAGAGGGAAAGAAGACATCTGTGAATCTTCTGGCACAGTTTCAATGTTTTACAGCTGTAACAGTCACAAACACAAAAATGGAGGGGAGGGGAGGTTCAGGGTTCCTGAGGTGGCTTTAGAAATAGAGACAACTGCACACTTTATGTAGTGTGTATAAGGCATTACCCATGGAGGCATTGGTAAGTATTTTCAGATAAACAGGAATCTGCCATGTTTCCTGACCAATTTATCTAACAGACAAGTGTGTTAAGTCTAAATGGCATTTATGGATGAACACAATGTCTAAAAAAATGAAAATGCTATTCAGAAGGAAGTTTGAAAGAAACAACATTATTATAATAATTTCTTTGAGCAATGGGAGGTTGCACAGCTTGGTGATAACATATGGCATTATAGAATCAAACTTTTTATATCGGAGGTGTGCTGCTCAACATTGTATAAACTGTTTTTATTCTTTGTTGGTGGTATTACTCCATAGGTCATTAATAGGCATTTAAGATGGAAGCTCTTAGGTCTTTAGATATGGGATTCCTGGAATAAAACATGAAATCATCTTTAAGAAAACAATACCTAGTTCCTCAATATTTGACACTTGTCATAGATCATGAAATTATTTTTAATTAAATAGAGTTTTATATATGTAAAATTATATTTTTCTAGAACTCAGTCTGAATTACTAATCTAAGGCTGTGATCTGATGCTGATTTCCCTGGATTAAGACCCACTGAATGCAATTAAAGTTTTTTCAAAATATTAAACATGCATAGGATTGGCTTGCAGTTGAGGAAGTAGTTGTAAACTTTAGATGCATATCCCATTACCCAGTCACTCTCATTGCTGAGGTGCATAGGGCAGTGGTTCCCAACCTGTGGGTCGGGACCCCTTTGGGGGTCGAACGACCCTTTCACAGGGGTCGCCTAAGACCACCAGAAAACACATATTTGCACATAGCAATGAAAATAATTGTATGGTTGGGGATCGCCACAATATGAGGGACTGTATTAAAGGGTCACGGCATTAGAAAGGTTGGGAACCACTGGCATAGGGAAAGGACAAATATAGAGGACAAGTATTATTTTGTTCCCCACAAAGAGTCTGTAGGACATGCTTAGTTTTAGTAAGAATCTTTTAAAGATATCTTTAAATACTGTATGTTCAGAGCCCAGGTGGCACAGTGGTTAAATGCTTGTATTGCAGCTACTCACTTACAAACCATAAGGTTGTGAGTTCAATATCAGCCAGGGGCTCAGGTTCGACACAGGCTTGCATCATTCTGAGGTCACTTAAAATGAGTACCCAGATTACTGGGGGTAATTAGCTTACACATTGTAAACTGCTTAGGGAGTGCTTAAGTGCACTGATAATTGGTATAGAAATGTACTTGCTATTGCTTTCACAAATGTTTCTAACAACATTCCTGTTTTTAGAGTTAATTACTTAAGATATTTTTTAAATTTTTTAATAAAGTTTATTAGATATTAAAAAAACAAAGACAATACAGATACATACAAAACACACTAACATCCATTCAACATCTTACAATCAAATTGGGAAGATATCTAATACATTGAGATTTGTAAGGAATCGTTCTTCTTCCAGTCAGCGATACAGCTTTCAATAATTTCTCTCACCTCACACCTTATCTCATCTTTAAATCAGCTACCCACTCCTTTTACCTTTCCTATCTCATTCCACATTTCTCACACTACATCTTCATCATTCTTACCTACTCTAACCTTCTACACTTACTTAACCTTCATCCTCCCTCTCTCTCTCTCTCCATTTGCCTCATCATTCAACAGCTTCAGATTCAGTGCACTAAATTCTGGCTACAGTTAATAACAGACAAAAATGTTTCTTCTCACACGTACCAATCCTCAGAGTTTACTATAATTAGCTCTTTGAGATTTAAGATGTTTTATTTCAGTATGTGTGTGTGTGCAGCAGATTCTCCGTATCTGCAGTTTCCTTATCCATGGATTCAACCATTTACAGCTCAAAAATATTTTTAAAATACATAAATTCCCAAAAGCAAACCTTGATTTTGCCATTTTATATAAGGGATGGCATTTTCCCAAGTCACTGTATATAATGGGACTTGAGCATAGACGGACATTGGTATCCATGAGGGGTCCCAGGATCAAACCCTAGCCCACTGCACGCATGCATGCACACACGCATGCACAGACACACACAATTGTCACATTCAACAGAGAAGGCAATTGCACATAGAAGGCAATCAGTTTTTTCTATCAGCTATAGCCCCTTTTGTCATTTTAGCGGGTCACCCAATTTACAGTTTTCTGTAGTAAAAAAGGAGCTATGGTAGGGAAAGAGAGTCTGAAATACCCAGATATATAGGCCCTGTAGCCTACTTTTGAAGTCTTGGCCAATGGCATTATTGTACTCTCTGAATGTATAAAATCAGAGACACCAGTATCAAAAGTTTCAGTGTCTTCTGGAACTACATCATAAGAGCATCCAATGCAAGTGTCTTTTACCATAACAAAGGATGATAGTATGTTGGATGTTAGCTTTCTCATTTAAAAAATGTAAAAATTTCAGCCTCCATGCTGGCTTTATATGCACCATGTAAGACAGGAATCATGGTCTTACATTTAATTTCATGCTACAGGCATTGTTACTCAGTAAACCTGTGATTAGAAGTTAAAGGAGAGTTTAAAATCATACGTGATGTTATGAATCAATAATTATATTTTGCAAACCAACTGAAAGCTCTACCTTTTATATTCATAGTTCCATTGTCTCTTCAACATTTTTCAAAAAAACGTGCCCATTATTTTGACATTCAAAACAAGACACGCAAAAGCACACATAAAAATTAACTATAAATAGTGGCTTTGCTGTATGTTTTGGATTCCTAAATATGGAATAAAGTATAACACAAGAAAATGATCTTAAAACTAAAATTAAGATGTCATCACAGAAACGTAATTGTTAACAATCTGTCATAAAGATGTTTGAAATGCATGCTTGATTGCCTTTTTTGGTGTCTGAGATGAACATTCCCTTATACTGTTCTTTCATAGTTATATTTCTCATATATTTATCAAATGTAGACCCCTTAAAAAGCACACTGGTGAAAATTAAGTGAGTGTTGATGATCTGGACAGAAAAATGGCTTAACTCTAAAATGTTTCTGCACAGGTTTCAAACCTAAAGCAACTGAGTGGAAAGAAGATAATTCTGCCAACAATTCTATGTTGTGAGTCTTCGTTCATCCTGTGTGAACTCCATAAAAGAATTGTTTATCTAAGGAGCAACATGAAGAGAAAAATGATACTCTCCCCTTTTTTCTACACTGTAGAATTCAGTTTCACAACATCTATGAGACTGGTAATTTCTATGCCAATAATATTGCAGATCAAAGACAGAATGGAATAACAATACAAAGAGTATTTTTAATAATAAAAACACTTTATAATCTTTATCCTGTACTTAGGACAATCTGTACATAGGACAAGAGGCTATTGTTAGAACAGAATATTGAAAAAAGTTTGGCAAGGCTGCATTTTATCATCTGATTTGTTCAATTTGTATGCAGAAAATATCATACAAAGAGCAGGTCCATCATACAAAGAAGAGAAGATAGGAGGAAGGAACATCAACAATCTAAGATATACAGATAACACCATAGCAGAAAACATCACTGACTTAGAGCCATTATTAAAGAAGAAAATGCAAAGGGAGGCTTACTGCTGAACATAAAGGAAACAAAATAATGATCATAGAGGGTCTACATAAATCCAACCCAAACAATGAGAAAATTGGAAAACTGATATCTTCGATCAAATCTCAATCAGAACAGAGACTGCAGTCAAGAGATCAGAAGGACACCAAGAATGAGAAGGGCAGCTATGAAAGAACCAAAGAAGGTCCTGAAGAGTAAAGATATACAACCGAACATTAAAGTTTGACTCCTACAAGCTACTGTATTCCCCATCATGATGTATGGATGTGAAAGCTGGACAGCGGGCAAAGCGGGCAAGAAGAAAATCAATTTGAGATGTGGTAATGGAGGATTCTACACAGAGCCAAAAAGACAAACAAATGGGTCCTTGAACAGATCAAGCCTGAAATCACCCTCGAAATCAAGATGATCTAACTGAGGCTGCCATACTTTGTCCACATCATGAGAAAGCATGACCCACTGGAAAAGACAATAATGCTAGGAAAGGAAAAAAGTAGTAGAAAGTAGTAGAGAGAAAAACCAAACATAAACATAAAAACCAAACAGTGGTATATAAATAAAACATATTATTATTATTATTATTATTATTATTACTATTATTAACATTTTCTATTGAAACATCACGTTTTTTTTTCCTTTTCTTCAAAGTGCATCCTGTGAATCAAGTTCAAATCCGCTCACTTGTCTTTTCTTGCAATAGTAAGTAATCCACATGTAAGGGGCAATGTCAGAACTACTGTCCCCACTTCACTTGCCAAGTCAACCCAAATGCAAAACTAACATGCTCACCTTAGCTGTGTTTAAGAACATGTACCACCATGCCTGTGGTGCATGATCAGTAGAGAGGAAGATAATTGTTTTAATAAAGTGTGTGTCTATTTGTCATTAATTATGTCCCATTCAATTTACATATCGAGTTTAAAGATTCTAAAAAAACTTTGCAAATTTGTAATTAAACTAAACATTTTAATGTTTCAGTGGCCCAAGGACTGCCTGTCTTTACATTGAAAATATAGCTGCAATTTGAATTGAGGGATGCAAGGAAAAGGAAGAAAAAGTTTTAAAAACCCACAACAGAGGCAATGCTGATAGGGAAGGAATTGAAGGAAATAATATGTTTCAATTGTGTGCGAGATTAAATTTGTATCACAATATGATCAGTTGCATTGCATAAATGTTTATATATATATTGCTTTGTTAAAAATAATAATAATTTAAAAAAAAAGAAAATACAATTGCAATTCCCCTGAGGACTGATGAAATTGTATGATGAACCCATTGAAATGGATTTTAAAACAAACATAGCCTGAATTCTCACTAAATGCAAATATGACTAAACATAGACTGTTGTATGATCTATCATGAGATATGATTCACTGAAAATATGATGACTGGTAAAGTGGTAGTAGGTAAGGAGATAGACCACATTACAGGTGGATTGATTCCATCAATGAAACCATGGCCCTGTTTGAAAAGGCCTGAGCAGGGCAGAGATAAGGAGGTCTCTCATTCATTGGGTTGCCGCCATAAGTCAAAGTCAACTTGACAGCAAATAATAAGAAACAACAAAGATATAGGATAGACAAAACAAAGTGCATCTTGACATAATGCATCATTGATAATGAAATCTATGAAATTTTCTGTCACAAGATATGTTGACCTGTAGCTTCAATAATTTCAAAAGTGATTTGGAGAAGTTCATAGAAATGAATTCAGACTTGATCAACAGTACTTGAGCTAATTATGACTAATTTTCCATCTGAATTAAACAGATATTCGCTAAGCGTGACTGAATTTGGAACCAGTACATGGAGAAGGATCTACAAAAACTATTAGAGATGACAGCTAATGGAATCTCTAGGTTCAAACTGTTTAGGTATCAGGAGCCACGGACAAATGGCAGGAGGGGCTAGTGCCACCATGTGCTGATTCTGGATGTTTCCAGAAGCATCTTATTGGCAACTACTGGAAACAGGATACTGGCTGAAATGGATCTTTGGTCTGATCTATCAAGGCTCTTCTTAAAGTCACAGAAATGCAGCCAGAATGAGTGTCCTCTGACGTATACATTCTCATTTTCAGAAGACATAAACTCTCTTTTTGTTTTTGTGTTTTAAAAAGTTTTTTTTTATCCCAGGCAAGATGCAATGTGAAATGTGAAAAGATAAAACTAGCTACAGTAACCTTTGCACATCATTTTACTGTGATGTTTTGTACCCTGTGGCTGCCAAGATATAAATCATTTCCCCCCAGTGTCAAGGAGTTTACAGCACTACTTTAATCACAAGAAACTTTAAAAGAGGAAATAAGAGGAAATCCCAGATACAAAATAAAAAGAGCAGATGCAGTGTTTGATGAAATAAAACCTGATTTCTCAGTGTCTGGTCTGCATTTTCAGATTTCATCACTTACCTGTGAAAAATGGCGGAAGTAAAATTGAGCTGTTGCTGATATATGAGGAACAGATCTCCCTTTGATACCTGTTTCTAATGTTCTCTCTTGATCTAACGTCACATGAAACCCATTCTACTTTTTCCAAATGTATGTTTTCAAGAGCTTTAGGTCCAGTGTAATAATAAATTGTAGTGTTACTATTACTATCATACATCACTTAATCATATTGTACTGAAGCACAATATCCTAGGTCTCCTTCATTGGAAGCTATTATATCTCTGCGGTGCAATCCCATAAGGCAATGACATGCCTGGTGAATATTAATTCAGCCAATGAGTGAGTCTGATCCTTTCATCCCGTAACATTATCAACTGCATGGGTAGGACCTAGATTATTGGGGTATCACCTATTATAAAACATTAAAAACATTATTCAAATGTTTGAAACTGTTGCAAAACCAGTTCCCATATTGTTGTTAGTATGTATGTAGCAAGCCTTAGAGAGGGCTTCATCTGAAAAAGCCTTTCAGACATAAAATGCCTACAGATTCTAACAATGTTTTAAAGTCTCTAACAGAGCAATAATGTATGTTACTTATACATCACACTTTTCATGGAATTTGTATTTCCATTAGCTATCTCAACATAGCATGCAATAAGGATATAAAGCATGAAGAATACATAACTGATGCTGAATACTTAGTCAACTGGCCTTGGGAAGCTCTAATTTTCTGCTACTCCTAGTGAGCTCAATGCATGCTTAGGGATGCTCATCTGCCTCTTGCTATTCCATTTACTTCAGAAAATGCTAGTGCACCATGATTGCAACCATGGCAGACATAGCAGCTGTATATACTGTGAGGCAGTTATTACTTCCAACCCACCACTTGCAATCTGAAACAAATACATGCTGATCTTTTAGGTGAGCCAAATTCAGCTTAAAACAAAACATGTTTACTGTGAAATGGTTAACAGGAAAAACAGCAGAAGTATGTTAACATTTATTATTGATTACATCGGGGGCAAGCAAAGTATGGTCTGCAAGGTACCATTCTGCAGCCCCTGAAGCCCCCCCACCACCAAAATTTTAAAAATAATCCAGATGATTTTGCATCTCAAAATACATCTGAACTGCATGAAAACCCAAAACACAGCAGATTTGCTGCAACCCCAAACCCACTACATCTTCCAAACAATGACGCCCTCCAAGCAGCAGAAAATCTGTCCAGAATGAAGCCAGAAGTGATGGCACAAGGATAAAAAATGGCCCCTGGCTTCTCCACAGTTGGCTTTCATGAACCCAAGCTTAATTTTTCCTTTCCTGCCATACTAGATACTTATAGGAAAATTAGCAAATGAAGTTACTCACATTAAAACAATCAATTTTAAGTGATCCTAAAACGCAAAAGATTATCATCCTACAAACAGCATTTCTAAACAGCATTGCAATTGAATTAGTTAAAACTATCTTGTTACCCATGATTTCTTATCATTTTTAATAAGCAATAAAGCAATGTCTTCATTTTATTGCTTTAATTCGTTATGTTAATAGTTTGAACAACAATGGACTTTCTGCATTACTCAAATTTGGGGCTATTGATGGATAATTTACGGTTTCCTCCCTGTTTGGGCTATGTTTAGTAATTTTAATTGATTTTTTTTTAACAGAAAGGTGATGAATCACTAATGTGTCAACTACTGATTAAGGTAACAAAATAATTTTAACCCACTGCTAAAATTAATAATGAATTAGTTTTCAAATTAAAAGTAATATAGCTTCATCTTGAATATGAAGGCTTCCAACTCTGTTTCTAAATAGCAACTTTTCTGGTCACCTCTGGTGAGTTACATGGCTTCAACTAGGTTACATGTATTGAAAATACTATACATCTTTTAGTATCACTTGAAAGCATTTCCCATTCAAAAACCTTCACCACAGATGACCATTACCTTCCTCTTTTTCTGTTATCAACATGGAGAGCAACATGTTATTTCACAAATTATTTTTTTTGAAAAGAAAATCTATTGTAAAACATTTAATGGGTTCCCAGGCACTGAATTATATTCAGTTTAAGTGTTTTCACAAACTAAACCATGAGTATTGGAGAGCGAAATGACCATTATGAGTTTTAGAATGCTGCTAAATCTTCTTTCTCATGCATATTTCCTTTGGCATCTAGTTTTGTTTCTTTAACTTCAGTAGAGTGTGTTGATTATCTCCCTTGACAATACTAGCCATTTCACTATTAACCTCTTATTAATTATGTTATATTGTAATGAGCTGGCTTAGTATAATATAAATTCATTGCTGCTTAGCGGTAGGTAAGAAGACAACTGTTTCCCAGATTGCTTGTTGCATTATGAGAAGGTAAAGTATCAAAACTAATTCCTGGCTAGTAAATTCATATGGATTTATTGGAAGGCTACCAGTACCAAGTATAGCCGAACATAGCTCAGCAACATTTCTAAACAATTGCTAGCAACATATATCTGAACCCACTGTTGACTTGCATTCCCACTCTTTTGCATAGCAACCATTCCAGAAGTTCTGCTGAATCTTCATGGCATTGGGTTCCTCTACTTCCTGAACTATTTCCAGATCATTATAAAAAATACTATTGAACTTTAGGGAGTTATGACTGAGATGCTCTTTTCCTCTTCCTACCCCATCCCTTTCAACTCTTGCATCATGTTTTAGACTGTAAGCCTACAGGCAGCGAGGAACTGCCTTGTTTTATTGATTGTATGAAAGATTGTATTGCAGCATTTTCCGTTGAAAAGCAGATAACCCTGTTTTTCCTCCTCTTAGTTTCTAGAGGATTCTCAGCATTCATTCCAGGCCACAATTTTTGTTAATTTTGCTCCTATTTCATCAAAAGTTTGCACTTACCGATAAAACACTGTATAATCCACAGTGGAGTGGCAAGTCTGAAAGTCCCATGCTTTGAGTTTCTGGCATTCCCGATGGGCACGGAGTTTTACCCTCACTGTTCCTTGGCACAGTTCAGGAAATTGTTTCCTTGGAGGACGAGTACAGAATTCATTTGACTCCACACGCCAGGACTCGGCAAAATCATCCACATCAAACTTAAAGTTCCCATCCCCTCCGATCAGGTCATCTCTCTTGTGCCCATTGTAGTTGCCACAAAGACCACAAAGCCTGCCCTTAAGATGTGGTGCAGCCATGACTTCAACAAAACTGTCTCCATCCCAAGAGATTTCCAGTCCTAAAGAAAGAAAGAAATTGAGAATAGAGAGAGTTCATCTTCAGCAGCATACATATGATTAACATGTTAGGTTTGTTACTGTATGTGTTGACTCAGATTATTGACTCATCTAGCCCAATGCTGGAAACTCCAGCTGATAACAGAAAAAAATCCTTCTGCCCTTCAAATATTAATGGACTGCAACGTCAGACATTCCTCAGCTATATTTGGCTATACTCCTCCCCGCACACTCCGGTCCTCTGGGAGGAATTTGCTGCAGCCTCAAAGATCTAGGCTTTCGGTTACCTCCCAGAGGGCTTTTTCTGTTGTCGCTCCCAGATTATGGAACGACCTGCCAGACAAGATCCGTCAACTGACATCTTTAGACAGCTTTTAAAAGGCTATCAAGACAGCTCTCTTCTGGCAGGGCTTTCCTGGATAGATAATCCTGGCCTCAGGAATCCTCTTCTCATGAGAGTCCCCAAGGTCCTCCCTGGAAATCTAAGTAGAATGCTATCGTAGTTTACTGCTTTGTCTTGTTTTGTTTTGTAATAATGTGTATGTGTTGATGTTGTTTTAATTTGTTGGTTTTAATTATAATTGATTTAATAACTTTTTAAGGGGGGAAGTAGATTTTGATGTATGATGTATTGTATTTTATTACTGTTAGCCACCCCGATTGACCTCAAAGGGGCAGGATATAAATACATTTTATATTATTATTATTATTATTATTATTATTCTCTCCAAGGTTGCTAGGATCTGCAGTTCAAAAACATCTAGAGGAATACATGATTACCACCACCGTTCTCAGTCCACAGGGACATGGCCTTCACTGTCCTAACACACAATCTCCTTTTAAATGGAAATGCCAGGAACTAAACCAGCAAATCATTTCCTCTATCACCAAACTATGAATCCAACAGATGATGATGATGATGATTATGCTTTATTTATATAGCGCTGTAGAAGTTGAAAAGTTATTCATCTGCCACTCCTAAATTATGGAATGGCCTGTCGGAAGAGATCCAACACATCCAATCTTGACGGCTTCAAAAAGGCTGTCAAGACGGATCTCTTCTGACAGGCCTTCCTTGACTGTCTGTCCCAGTCCCACTGATATGGATTGCTCAGTGTCTGCCTCAAGATATCTCCCTCCAGTTATGATTATTTTTAAGTGATTTTATCTGTATTTTACAATGTTGTTGTTATATAATTATGTGGTTTAGTTTTAAGAATGGGGATAAGGGGATTATGTATTTATTTATGTATGTATTTATGTATTACTGTTGTAACCCGCCTCGATCTGATGGGGGAGGCGAGATAAAAATAAAACTTATTCTTCTTATTATTATTATTATTAATGAGCAATTGGCTACAGTTCCCAAGAAGTTGGTTACTATTATCACTATAATTTTAAAGTAAACGATAAAGAGCTTTTTAGCTTAGTCAGTTATCAAAAGTAACTCAATAGTTACCTTTTAATCGCTTTTCTTTTAGAAACCAGCAGAATGCTGCAAGCCACTGGGCTGTAATACAAAATATGCTATTCCCACATCTCACTGTCACCTCAGTTCTCCCAACAAGAGTATGAAACACATGAATTACCACTTGAATTATATGATATTCTCTATCCACCATTTCAGATCACAGTCCTATAACTGCGAAAATTACTAGAAGTTAGCTACATTGCAAAAGGAGTGAAATTACTGTTTCGTAAGGTAGAATTTTAATGCAGTTACCTTTGGTATTGGGGAAAGAAAGTAGTTACAATCAACAGGTTGTTTATAGCTAATTGCGTCCAAGCCTCTCCTCAATATAATAGATGAGGTAGAAAGCGAAAAAGTGGGTAGCTGAATCTCAGTATTTATGACTTCTAGCTTTCAAGTGCTGCTTAGAGTAGGCTGCATTCCTCTGCTCGTTTTAATGGTCACCTAGTCGGAATCTCAACTTCTGCAATGTGTGAATTATTTATAGCAATACCTCAGCTGAGACTGGATTTAAAACAGAATGCTGTGGTAGGATAGACTGCCACCTCAGACTGGAAGTAAATGGCGTCAGCTAGAAAACAGTGTGCAAATAGAAGTGGCCAAGATGCTATTATAAACTGGCACTGTGGAGAGCTGCCAGCGTAGGAGGCAGCAAATCCAGAAATGGCATTAGCACATTCAGCATTCAGCTAGGAGATTCCACCTCCTGTGGGCCAGTGATTGGCCATTTTAGGAATGGACAGAACTGTGCCTGAGTGACAAAATGACATGCAAACTAAGCTGTTACATTGTCAGGCAAATTGAAGAGGACCTTGCATGATACCTACTTACACAAGCTTGGAAAAATAATTGTACTTTCTAAAAGCACATTGAAGAAAAGGCCAGTACGATCCCAATTTTTCGGTCAGGTTTAAGTGCTAAGAAACAATTCACAATTCTAAAAGACCAATTCCACTAAATCAAGACCCATTTTTCCAAACTCAATGTGCAATGTCATGTAACAGCTAAGTATCAATGAAAAATAGGTTAAATTCTAAGAAGCTGTCATATGTGCGTGTGTATTCTAAGAAGCATATATATATATATATATATATATATATATATATATATATATATGCACACACATGCTTCTCTTTCTAAGTCTCTTTTTGGACAATGAGGTGTTTCAAATAGTACGTTATTAGGCAAGGTTATAAAATGTGATATTTTCACCCCCCCACAACTGCACAATATACAATGTACTTTATTTTGTTCATGTATGGAAATTTTTATCCATTTAACTAACAACCACTCAGAAGTACAATAAAGAGGTTTATTCTATGGAATAAGACTTTAAGCATAGTTCTTGGCAGCTGAATGTTTTTGGATGTAATTTTTTTGTGCCTCCCCCAACCCACCCTCAGAATGGATGTGTTCTCCATTCCTTTGGATGGGAATCGGAATATAATAGGTCAAATTTGAAGCCAAAGCAACAACTGTCTCATATGGAGACATACAGGGGGAAAAACATTCTTTTATTGCTTTATAAGATTTTCTCAATACACTTTTTAAAAAAAGAAAAAGGGAGTTAATCGAGTTGTACACTCTGATATACTAAATTTGGTATACACCATATTTGCATGCTGTGAGCTATTGTCAATTGTTCTGCACTTTTCTGTCCACAGAAATACTGAAAAAAATGCTGAGGGTGACATTCCAGCATCTTGCAAAAAGACTAAACAGATGGATATTGGATCAGTTGCCATGTGGATAAAAATCTTCCCACAGCCTTGGCCCAGAATGAGGGACAACTGAGAAATAAGGGGCATTCACAACCCTCACACTCTTCTAGTCCATTAAGCAGAAGTGACTGCTATACCCTGGATTCTGTTCCCACAACTCTTAACACAGATTAAACACACACTACTTGACAAATAAAGATGAACTGAAAGACGGTGATAGCCTTTTACCATCTTGATTGCACAAACAAAAGGAGTTAAAATAACTTTTAAAGAGGTCTACTGTTCCTTTGGCTGTTGACTGACTTTGTAAAGACTGACATTGGAGAGAACAATGAAATAGCTGAAGGGAAGCAAGTTGTTTCTTTAGTTCAGATAGTTGCAACTTTTTTTTGTCACACAGACAGAAAGTGAGAACACTTGGTGTGACACTAATATAGAAATTAATGCACACATAGTAGGAAAGATGCTGGCATTTTTTTTCCACATCATACATACATATTTGTGCTCTCTTCTAAGGGATGTGTCAAGTGAGGAGATACCTGAGACTGTGGCCTTAGGCAGCAGGATATAAATACTGTATATACTCGACTATAAGCCGACCTCATGTATAAATCGAGGGCAAGTCGACTCAGGTTTTTTGGGTCAGTTTTTTGACCTAAATTTCTAGGCTTATACATTAGTATATACAGTACAATGATATTAATAATTACATAATATTAACTTTAACTCCAGCTATCTGAAGGTGTTATCTCCCTATATGGCTTTGCAGAGCTTCTTTGGACAAAACCTCCCAGAATACCCACTGGCCATGCTGTTTTGAGAATCCTGGGAACTATACTCCAAAAAAGTAACTTTTCCTATCTGTGCTTATTACCTGGGACAGATGCTATCTGTAGTTGTTAAAGGGAAAGCTTTTTTCATAACTGGTCAGGTTTTGTGGAATCCTTCTACACAGAAAAGCCAGTACTGTATTGCCATCACTGCAGTGCTATCTGCACTGCTCAGTATTAATATTTACAACACATATCTCTAATTGTTTATTTTTTGCACCTTTTTACATATACTTCCGTGTTATCAGTGTTAGAAGTATTTGTCAGTCTGACTGTGAATTTGGTTGTAACTTGTTTAAATTACAGTTTGCTATTCCTCTTCTTTATATATTTTGTAAATACTTCCATTAAGAAAGGGCCCACAGTATGCATGACAAAGGCAGAAAGTCCAAATGCCATACTTATCTCTACATGTCTCTTTTTAAAAAGATCTGGTAAAGACGTCTGCCTAAGACACTAGAAAAGCAATTAATCTGAATAGACAATACTGGGCCAGCTGTTCTGGTTCAATACAAAATATGCTGTTATATTGAAAACACTTTGAGGTAATACTTACATATGATTTTGTTTTATTATTTATAAAGTTTATTGAATTTTAAAAAATACGACATATATGTAAAGCTGTATTGTAGTTTACAGTTGTTGACATTTAGATTATCCAGATGTTACACGCACACATAGTAGGAACGATACTTAATATAAATATTTTAATAAATAATAGTACCATAAAGATATCTAATGCATGCAAGATTTGCAATAGGGGCAGCTAAAAGCACACTGCATCACTTTCAGTTAAGGACTCAAATGATTGCTTACTATTGCCATTTAGAATAATGTTACGTGCTGATATTGCTTTTCTTTCTAAGGGCAAGTTGTGGCAACACTGCAGCAAATGTAAACTACTTTTAGTGATAAGAATCATGCTTTGCCTTGCACAAGGTCCTAGATAGTCCTGGGATAATCTGCCAATGCCTCATTCTACCACATTTGTTTTTTAAAACCTCATGTCCTTTGCAGCAGATAAAAAAGTGAATTTGTGTAAAAATCTTTCAAAATCCAACTAAAGTGATATTCTTGTAGATTTGCACCAGACAAATTCAATAGGTACAGTTATTCCCATCATGGAACAGCCATGTTGTACCAGCCCTTCAGGAAAGACTTGCCAGTGCTAGTTCCTCATCAACATGGTTGATCATCCAGACATTAAAAAATTAAGCACTCAAAATTCTAGGCCTAGTGGTGGTTGAATACAACAATGTTTTCTCCACTATTTGACTTTTAAAACAAACAAACAAACAAACAACCTCTCAATATATTCCATTATATATATATACAGTATATATATATATATAAAAACTGCCAGTTTTCATTCATTCTTATATTTATATCACCTAGGGACAGGTTCAATCTTTGATATCTCCAGAATCCCAGTAGGACTAGGAAAGAACATGGCATAAATTGCAAAGCCACTGTTGGTAAGAATACCCAATACTGCCCTAGATAGACCAGCAATTTGACTCAGCACAAAAAGCTTCATATGATTGTTTTCACAGTTTAACCAGTAGATAAGTGCATCATATTTGATCCTATGAAGCAAATGCAACTTTTTGACAATGATGTTTTAGAGTCACTGTGAGTTGTAATGCCACTGCTGTTGCCATTGTAGGCTTGTGTCACCACCCTCAGGATCAGAATGTCACACAGGCATTGAGCATGAAGAATATGAGCCTATCCCATTGTTAATGGGGAAATGATCTAGGTTGTAGAATGCTGTAATTACATGTTATTGAATCAACCATTATATGCCATATTTATCCTATCTTTGCCAAAACAAAGGCAACAATGTTTGTTGTATTTTACTGAACTAAGAGAAGAGCCAAATGGAATAACAAGAAAAATAATATTTTACTTAATTTAAATCATCCCACGTTGGTTCTCAGGAATTCGGTGGAATTTCATAATTCAGCTGGCGGTGAAGAGAGACATTCAAGATGCTTTTAATTAGAGTTTATGAATAATGCTTCTCTTGTGTGCATTCTACAGACAGCCACAAAAATTTTAGTCTTGTAACTGATGAATGAACCCAGAGCTGAGGCTCTATTTTTCAGGGGACAAAGGAGCAGGTGTATGAGCTCTTAGCTCAGGAGGAGACACTCTGAAATAGGTCTCTAGTGAGGATGACTATACTTCACATCATTCTCTTGTCTGGTAGATTAGGGGCAGCAGGGACACAAGCTTAGGAACCTGGATCTCTGACATTTATCTAAAAAGTTCTTGGAGTGTGCTTTTTATAAACGATGAGGCAAGGCTGGCCTTTTCCATAAACCTTTTCCAACTTGCTGTTCTCCCCCTGCATGTGTGCTCCCTAAGAACTTTTCTCTATCAGGATTGCTAGGTGAGTGTTTTCTACATCTGTGATAAAAGTGACCTGAGTACAGGGGGAAAGTGGGGGTGATGGATTATTTATTCATTTATCATTTCATTTATCATTTTGTGAAGATTGTTTAACTTTTCTCTAAGGAATCCAAAGCAGCTAACTTTTTTAAAAATTAAAACAAACCATTAAAACATCAAACAAAGGAAATGAAAACTCAAAAATTTAGGCTTTTCCCTATTGCCACATCTGTGAAGGTCAACAATTGTCAGCCTGCCTCGAAGGCTTCTTCATGGAACAACTATGGCTCAACTAGTTGATGAAACACATTTAAATGGGGAGAGGTCAAATAGCTTTTCTGGGAAGGTATCCCACAAAAAAATCAGTTCAAGCTTTTGCCTGGACATGTGAAGATATATGTTTGTAGATGGAATGGCTCCAGGCAAACTGGCCTCGAACCCTACATCGCTGTGTCTGGCGACCACTACTTCACTCCATTAGTCCCCAACCTCCCTGGGCTGCTTACATTCACTTCAACTTGAGTAGAACAGACCTTGTGATCAGGTACCCTGATAAAGCCAAGCTGTCATCCACAGGGAGTATCATCCTCATACTCAGATGAATATAGCATCCCTTCAGCCCTCCCTAGTCACACCAAGGTGGTCAGGGTCTGAAGGGGTAGGCACAGTTGTAGGGGATGAGGCCAGCCTTCACAGCACTGCTCCCCAGACACACACCTGCTCACAGCTCTCCAGCACACAAGTCAGACAGGTGGACATCAGAGATGGAGCCAGCATATACAATCCTATCCCTCTGGCTATAACTAATAGTCAGGTGTTCAAACGAAAGCCTGAATAGGACTAATGTGTCAGTGTGACAACTGGAAAAGCTTTTCCTTTCACATACAACCAGTGGAGGATATGACAGAAGATTTCCAACACTGATGGAAATGAACATACAGATGAACTTACTAGCCCTTAAAGTGGTCAGGTCATTAGCATACCCCATCATACAGGGAAAATAACATCCTTACACGGGGGTGGGGAGTGGGAACCACTGGCAATGGCCACAATATATGAGTCAACATAATTATATGAGTCCTTTTGCCATTCCTAAGATTTCCATAGTGTGTGGAACAAAAATCAATAATTAGTTTACAATGGGCAATGAGGAATATTTCAGTTACGGTGGTGTACTATAAAATATACCAGAAGTTCAAACAGAATGCCTTACTTCATCCTCCCCTCTCTTTTAAAAAATAGCCCTTCTTATATGTTCTTGTTCTGTTTTTTCAGAAGTACATAAACTGTGTTAGAGTAAGTATATTCAGTCTCCTTTGTCATCCCAAAAAGGCCCTTTCACACTACACAATTCTAGCTCCATGATTCCACTTTAAATGCATTGAAAACATCCATTGAATCATAGGATTTTCAGTTTAAGGATGAGAATTCAAAATTCTCAACCAGAGAGCTCTAGTACCTCACCAAACTATGTACATATAAACCTCAATATTCCATAGGAATAAAGTGGAACCACAGTTGTATTGTGTGAAATTGTACTTGCGTGGTGTGGAAGGACCTGATGTCAGGGCACTTATAACTATACAATCTGGCAGGCAGTTTGTTGGTTGGCGTATTCATAATCACAGAGTTGGAGAGTCTTGTAAGCCATGTCCAACCTTCTTTTTCATTAGTAAATCTGCCTACAAACAGGCCCTTCAGGCTGCTGCTAGGAATGTTGGCTAGAACTGTTGTTGATGAGCAGATGTTCAAAGCATTTGGCTAGTGGGAAATTCGCTTTAAGTTCCAACTCATTTCAATTTGATACCGATGGAATGGACTGTCAGAAACAACTAAAAAAGTCCTATTATCAAATGTCTTGATCACGAATATATATATTTTTACATTCACCACTCTTGGACTCCTGCGTTCCCTCATTTACCTGTTTTATTTAAAGAAGCTACCAGCTGTTTTCAATTCCACTATTAAACCATATTTCAGGTTTGAATGATGCAAGATACACGTGGACACAAAAGACTGAATCCAAACACAGAAGCAATCCATCTAGGCAGAAAATGAACTCAGACAGATGTTATACAACACTACTACACTTCAGGGAAGCACAGCAAACAACTTTTCTTTCACACTTGGGGCCTAACATCACACCAGATTTTGGTTCAGCAGGGGATTTTTATGCAGGACACGTTGGCTGGTGAGCCTGCTAAAGCCTTTTGGATTTGTTTTCTTTTATTACATTTGTTTGGTTTGGATATGTTTTACTAAACTTATTTCTTGTTTTACAAGCATTTCTGGCACAGTGCTCACTTATTCCCAATCTCGGCTTGTGTTACAACCACGGTGTAGACCAGTGGTTTTCAAACTCTATTCTGAAAAACCATGGGATCCTTCAGACAATATTCAAGACTGTGGCAACAATCTTACAAATATTTCTGCCATTTTATAAGATTCAAACTCCATTTGGCAGATACTGAAAACCTTCCAAAACAACCAATTCTGCATAATTTGTGTCTGTCATCTAGGAACCAATACCCCACCCACCCATCCCTTCACCTTGTGTTTTTAGCATATGAATGCTAATACGATTTGTTATCAGGAGGAAAGAGATCAAGCAAAAATTAATTACATCCTTTTTTTGTAATTCAACTCAGGTTTTGGTTGATGGGAAATGAAAATCTTCCTTATTGGCTTCAAACAAGCCCCTATATTGGGAATCATGAAATACAAACTTGTCCGGTTCATTATGGGTGGATGGGTGAACACCCTTCATGTTAAAAAAAAGGGGGGGGGGGAAGAGATGAACTCAGGAAATGTTTTGCAATTTCTTCCTCATTTGGGCACAAAGAAAACAAACCAGTTTTAGGACTCTCATGGTGGTTTGTTTAGGTGCATTTTTAGCCCTATTTGGATCCTCCCCTTTAGCCTAACAATGAGAAAAGGCTCTCCAGAGAATCCACTTTGTTTGTTTGGTCTTCTGATTTATTTCAGATTAAAGTTGGCAAGGAAATTTCCTCTTCAAGATTAGGTATAGATTTTACTGGTCTTCATGATGAAGCCCTGAATGATCCAAACTTCACATATATTGAAATTGGCCTCTATATTTAGTGGTCCACCTTGCCTGCCATGTTCCTGACAATGCAAGACAAGCATCAAAGGAGAAAATACATTGTACCCTTGGGCCACACAACAAAGATTTAGTGGAGTTCAACTTGGCAGTTTCTAAGCTGTGCAGGACTGATGGTTGCTTTCTCCATTAGTTGGTTTTGTTCACACTTTTTATAAACAAGAAACCACACAGTCTTGTAGAACTCCTTTCCTCTAGAGAATTACCCATGCATGAGCATGGAATTTTTTGGAAGTGTGGCTGAACATTGTAACTGGATGTGGTTTTTACTAGAACTATTCAGGCACAAGGTACTTAAAAATCTGTTCTACTATTATATTATAGTGTTTTAATATGTGTTTTATTGACTTTTGATTTTAACATGTTGCCTATTTGAAGCTTTTTAAGTGGAAATTCTAGGAATGGAAATAAATATTGTATAAGTACGAATGTATTAGCAAGTTTTGGAAGTATGGAAATACTTAAGTACTGGTAAAATATTGACCAGGACATTGCTTGTTTTGACAAAAGTTTAAGAGCTAAACAGCATGAGACCCATCTTGGTTACATCAAGATTGAACTTCTGCACTCTGATCTGCAGGGGATTACTTTTTAAGAATTCTAATAGACTTTTCATCTAGACCAAAATGAAGAGGCATCTTGTTCACAGAACAAGATTGTATGACCCCATTCCAGAACAGCTGCACTAGTTACAGATACATTTCCAGTCAAGTACTGATTAGTACTTATAAAGCCTAACTGGGTTGGATCCAGGTCTCCTAAAAGACTCCCTCCTCCTTTCATTATTCTGCTCACACCTTCAGATTTCATGGAGAGGTCCTTTATGGCATCCCAAGACAAGGCAATGATAGATGGTTCAGGATGTGAATCTAAGTTGTGGAATTCAATTATGTGGGAGATTCCTCTTGCCCTCCACTTTGTTGTTCTCACTGCTTGGTGAAGATCATTCCATTTAGGTGAAGTTTTTATTAGCCTTTGGGTTTTATTATTCTTGCTTTTAATTTTGATCTGATTCTGATGTTTTATTTTTCTGCTACACTGGATTTCTTTTTTAAAAAAAATTAAAAGAAATTTAAAAACTTAAAAATTAAAAAAGAAATTGTTTATTAATTTATTGTTATATTTTCTTTTTCAAATTGATATGTGCCTTGTGTTCTATTAAATAGTGAAAAAGAAGCAATGGGATTAAAACAATCAATCAAACAAATAAGAACAGTTTCTCAGCATTCAGAAACCCACAACAAAACTTCCATATTCTCTGCATTATACTTGTGGCTTTAGGGTGGACTCAGGAGTGTAAGAAAGGTACTCAGCATTAGCCCACCTGCTTTCGTTGTCACTTTCAGCAGATATCCTTCCAAGTCAATGTGAAAATGTGGTGTTTCATAAGGGAGGGATATCCTTGTCCCATTCCACTTCACAGTGAGGTGCTGATGGAGGCTGATAGTGCTGCTGCCCAGCACAAGGTCTACAGATTTTGTCCAGGAAAAAGAGCGAGTCCGCCGGGCATCGTTTTTCACCAGCACCTGGAAGGGTGAGGTAGAGGAGGAGCAGTCTTTCGTCAAAACGTACTGACATGTTCCCTGAAAGTTAAATGTCCGTCCATCAAAAGTGTTGTAGTGGGGGTCTCCAAATACAGTGCAAACGCCAGGCTCTGCAAGTGAGTGAGAAACAAAAGGACCAGCAATATGTTTATGTTTGGAATGTTAGGAATTATATGAATGTAAAGCATTTTCTAGTATTCAGGCCCAGCTCTAATATTGCATGTTTTATGTAAGTTTGAAAACAAGATCGCTATATAGGTAAACTCAGAGATGCAGGGTGAGCTGTAATTCCTTTTCACCCAAAATGAAACCTGGATTTACTGTGATGAAATTAATGAATTGTACTTGCTACACCAATGGACTGAAATCGTGGGTTGGTTCCTGTAGATTACAAGTACTCATGATCTGTAGGCTAGGTAAATTGTGACTGGAGGTAAAATCTGTGAGTTGTACATTACAGCTTTAGTATACAATCCACATACATACCTATTCAATATGACCTACTGAATTCATGATGACCCACTCAAAAGCGCAGGGATGAGACTGGGCTGATGGAGACCTAAGTCATGATCTTGAGAGGACTTTATCCTCTTTTCACCCATCACTCTCTGTATAACTGAAATTCCCTAAACTGCATTAAAAATTGCTTTTGAAACTCTTCTTTGAAGCAATACATTATGAAGGGGCAGATAACACCGATGGGGGGAAGAGGCCCTCCCCACTTTTATTAAAGCACTATAACTGCTTTCAGGTTACCTTACCAAGGATGCAGCAAACATGTAGAAGAATGGGTTATACTGCAGACTTGTAGAAGAAGGTCAATGTAAAAAAAATAGTAGGAATTATACAGTACTTTCACTAGTGGAAATAATAATTTATTACAATATATAGCTGGTATAAGAGTGGAATGGGATTGCAATGGAGCCCATCATCATCATCAATCATCATCATCATCATCATCATCATCATCATCATCATCATCATCATCTGCACCAATCACTTTCTACTACCCTTTCCAGGCATAATATTTGTGTTTTGGAAAATGCCTCACATCAATTTTCCAGAGAGCCATGCTCTCTAAATTTGTCAGTTGCAAGTGGACTAGATGAGACTTATGCAACAAGCCATAAAAATTCTACAGAGACCACTTCGTGGAACCCGTTTTGGCCCCAAGCCCCTATTTTCTGGGAAATGTCCTGGAATACCAGTCTCTTGGGGAAAAATGGCCTGTTCTGATCTCTTCAGTTCAGGCTTTTACCCACAGGCTAACTTCACTTCGGGAACACAAGCATTCAGCAGTTCAGAAAAGCTTTATTCAGTAAACAGAGTTGATCATAGTACATAGTTGTTCTCAGGACTGAGGAATATACTTAGAGTTCAAACAATTCACCTGTTACAAAAGCCTTCACTCAATTTATCAGCAATTGAAAATATGTTCTTCCCTCATGTTTGGCCCCTTCTTATTTTACCCCTGTTCCAAGCTATGGATTCCCACAAGAACAACTGTGGTAATTGGCAACTCACACTTCTTCCCCACACATCTGCTCATTATACCAGGCTGTGCCTGATACACAATCTTTACTTCACCCAGCTTCACCCACAAGGTATCATAATCCGTTTCCCACATTTACACACATCTGTTCAAACACAACAATCAAGCATGGCAACAATCAAGCATGGCATGGCCATATCTGGACCATGATCCTGATTCTACCAAACCAAGCACTCTTATTACCAAGTTCTTTCCAACTCATCTTCCCTCCCTCCTCACCACTGCTCCTACTCTTGCCCTATCTTCATCTGCTCCCCATTTTGTTTTGTTTTTTGTCTTGCAGCAGCACACTACCTTTACCCATCTCTTCTCCTGTCCGCTGTTTAATAGGCTGACCATACTTCCCTGAGACAAAAACAGCACATTTGGTATGGCAAAAATGGGACATGATTATATAATATCCTGTATTCATGAAAAGATAAGATGATAACAAATTTTGTTACGTGAACATATTGAGCTAACAATTATTCTTCAGTAACACAACTCATACAAAACGTTAGGTAGATGTAGAGGGAGACTGTATTTCACCATAATCGTACCATGAATATTTCTCCATTGAAGTAATCTTACACAGCAAATTTCAGTCTTCCAATACCTTATTACAAAACTTCTCACACTCCATGACACTTTTTGGAGGGCTGGGTGGGTTGACAACCACAATTTCAAACAGGGATCTTTAAACCATTTTTGTAACACAACAGGGCATTTTTCTTAAAAACAGGGCAAAATTGACATTTATGCTAAAATGAAAAGAAGATCTGGAAATAAAAAAAGGAGTACTGTCCTGTTTAAAATGGTACGTATGGTCAACCTACTGTTTAAAGAAGCACTGACAATTTTGAGCACCCCTATTTCTTTAGAGTGTAGGTAGAAAGGAGTATAAAGTAAAGCAAGAAGAAGAGAGGTCTGTGGCTGTGGCTGAGGAAAGCATGCAGATCTGGGAGAAAGGTAGTGAAGGTAAGAAGCAAGAGAGGAAGGAGAGGTGTCCTAAGGTGACACAGGGATAGAAGAAAAACGGGGGAGATGTAAACACTGGAGTATAAGATGCAAAGGAGTGGAGAAGGGTGAACATGGTGAAAGTACAATAGTTACACTTGACTTGGAAATGACTTGTAACACTGAAGAAGGAAAATGGACACTCATACAGTACTTAGAGACAAGAGGGCTTAGCTAATGGGTATCACCATGATATATCTCTATCCATTCTGTGGGAGAATTATTCTTCCCTTTTCATTTATTTAAAGTATTTATGTATTACGTTCCAGCCCACAAGGACTTTCAAGGTGCTGAACAAATAAAAACTATTAAAATAATACAATTAAAATATTTCAGACACACATTAAAATACTCCTTAAAAATACCAAAAAGTAGTCTAAAAATAATTCTACAATCCAGTTTTAAAATAGCTAAAATAACAATTCCAGATACTGAATGCTATGTGGAACAGCACTGTTTTGGCTACCCGCCGGAAGCTTAAAAAAGTGAAGCCAGGCTAACTTCCTTGGGTAAGGAGTTCCACAGTCAAGACACTGCTACAGAGAAAACCATGTTACATGAACCCACTAACCTAACTTCATGAGGTGTTGGAATGGTGGAATGCAACTGGCTAACCACACTCTATGGCCAGGCAGGCTTGTTTCTTGCAAAACAGAACAGCTGTATATTTTGCATCATAATTCTGCTTGTACAAGGAATGGAGGCTTGCCTTTTCTTTAACTGAAACCTTAGAATCCAGACAAATGATTGCCCAGATGGGCACTTGGTAGATTGCGTAGAAACTTGTAAGATCCAAATAAACAAGGGGGCACAACAAGCCTTGGTGGGGATATGAGAGGGGCATAAATCCCCCCCAAGGTTCAATAGGCCATCTATGTAACCCCTGCAACCTGAGAGGTTGCCAAGGTCACTGGATTTACATTCATGTACCTCTGTCTTCTTCCCACAAAACCAAGGTACCATACATTGGTTTTCTCCCAGTCTATTCTTAAAATAGGAGAAGCTAAGAGAAAACTGCTGCTTCACTGAGCACATTTATCACACAAGGCTACAAAAGTGGAGTTCTAACAGGATAACGGTGTCTTTTGGCTGGTATTTATCACACAGTATCATGTCCATCCTGCTGCTGCCATGCGTTCCACGCATTACTGTAATGCACCATTCCATTCATGAGCAACATATCAATATGCTCTCAATATTGCTCCCTTTTCATCACTGCCATCATGCGATAGGTCCCTTCCACTGCAGTCCCATTTCTAAGGCAATCACATGGTGTGAGTTGGTGTGATTCTGCTCCTCTCTGCCTTTCCCCCTGCCCCTCAGAGCAACTGCAGCCACCAACACCTTCCTGAAGCTGGATGCTGTGTGCACACTCACACAGCAGTTGGCTTTGGAAGATGGTTGGCAACCATGATCACTTGTTCCCCCCATTTCCTTCTAGAAGGAGGGCTTTGGCAGTACGAGAAACAGATCATCCAACCATGGATCGTCAAAGCACTATCATGGGGGAAAGTGTGATAAGAAATTATTCCAAACTAGTATGCTTCCATTCTTCAACTTGCATGATTGTGGTGGGACAGCAGGCTGGTGTGCTAAAGTCCCATGTGCACCTGACCCAGTACTAGAGATGTGAACACATCTCTACCCAGAACAACAAATGTATTTTAATGTTTTTAAAAAGCTATTAAAAACCCTATGCTATTTCTGGCTAGATATTTTAACATAACCTGATGCTTGACAGGAAAATAAGGAAATTAGGAATGGTACTACAATGATAACATTGACAAAAATAACCTCTTCCTCACCTCCATTTTTTAAATACCATATTATTGCCTAAGAAAACTCATAAATGCACAAATATACTCATACATAAATACGGTACATGGGGAATAATTTAAGGACGTTGCTACCTGAACTATGCAGTAATCTGTAAAATAATGTTTGGTTGTATTTCTAAGGTGTTACTAAAAATGTACAGCTTGTACATGATACCCCATGGGACACAAAACATAAAAGGACACACTGTGTACCAAGGTGATATTATAAACATTGATACCATAATTTTTTGTGGATTTTTTTGGGCTATGTGGCCATGTTCTAGAAAATTTTCTTCCTGACATGGCCACATTGCCTGAAAAACCCACAAAAAACCATGGATGCTGGCCATGAAAGCCTTCGACTTCACATTGATACCATAAACTACTCTTTTTTTGAAACAGACATCTGTGTTCATTTGCTTCAACATACAGTAGAGGCGGGGGGAGACATGAATTTAGCAGCACCTTTCAAACTAACCCGTCTATTTTCACATGTGCTTTTGTGGATATTAATCCACTTCTTCAGAATCAGAGGGAGGATGTCCAGGAAGTTCAGAACCTCTGAAAATGACCAAATGTGCACACACAAAATGTAAGAATAAGAACGAAACAGTACTTAATTTCCAGGGAGGAAATGATGGTGATTCATTTCTGTTTGGATACAAATGATTTAGGTACATTTCTTACTTTATCATACCTTAAACTAATCCAGATTGGGTAGAAAAATCTGAGATGACAGAAATGAACTGCAAAGGGCAAGCAGAAATGCATTCACATGTGATGGTCATAAGGCCATTCCAAAACAAGTTAAGTGCAGTCAACTCACAATGAAATTTCTTCCATTGATATGAATGGGACTCTGAAATAACTGTGTTCTGCTTTGCTGTCAAAACATTCTTCTTTCCATTTCTCCTTGTGATCTAACTAGGCCTAACATCTCTTTCAAATATTACAAATGATACAGAGGCATGTAGACAAGCTATACACCGCTGTATACTTTCATGTGAATACACACATGCACACACAGATGCACACAAATATTCTTGAATGCCCAAAAGCTGCTTCCTTTTCTTTACCCATTTGTTAAGTTTAATTCCACATGCTCAACACCCATTAACCTGAATCAAGAATCTAAGTAAATCACACAGATTTGTTGTCCCTAAATTTAGCAGTCTGGGTTTAAGAGCAATGGCATTGTGAGCTGCTACTATAAATTACTTTGTCATTGTAAGGAGTTATAAAGATTTTTGGACTGTTTTCATTGTGTCTAATAACCTAGGTCCTATATACTACAACGTAAGGGGGTTGGGAAAGGACCATGCTGGGATGATGACCATTTTGCAAGCACTGTAATGTAAAGCCTGCATAATCTGTACAGAAGGCATCAGGGGAAAGGAGGGCCAGAACACCTGACCAGTCAAGTTAATTCCAAAGCATCCAGATGTAACATACTCTTGAGGAAGGGCTTGCAGTTAATCTACAGCAGCCAAGGAAAATATTATATACACCATAACTAAGAAGCATTTGAATGTTCTCTAAGAAAAAAATATGACATTAAAAAATAGAAAGGAGAGTAATTTGTTCTCACATATATAACTCAACAGGGTTTGGTTTTAAAAGCCAAAAAATGAAACACAGAGCACACTTAGCCAAAATGAGATTAGACTGCAGCATCAAAGCAAAGCCACTGACCCTTAAATCAAACAGAGACAAACATTAATTAGAAAGTTACCTATAGCAGATGTGGGGCAGAAATGGATTGCATTTGCCATTATGTAAAGAAAGGGAAAATCTGTATGTCCTTACACAGATTTTAACAAAATTAATATAGTCTGTTTTTCATTAATTTGTAGTACCAGAATATACATGCTAAGGACATCTCCACACTTGTCACGCATATATCCATATCACTGACTTACATGCAACCAGAAGTATCTTAGGTTTCCACATAGACCATGTCTGGTGCATTAAACTGGCCAGGAGTTAATGATTTATATAGACATAATTAAATATGGCTGAACTTAATTTAGGTATCGCAACTATATTTTCTGTGATTCCTTCAAAGGTACCCAAATGCAATCCTAGTATTGCTGCACAATGAGAGTACACAATGGATGAGGAAGAATCTATTCTGACCTACTTTCTTATGCAAACCAATTTAATTGATACTTCATGGACTACCTTATATACTCGACTATAAGTTTTTTCGGAATAGTTTTCACCCAGCATGAAAGAACCCCCTGCATATGCTGCATATTTTATATTATGCCACTCTTCACCTGTTGTTATTAATTTTAATAGTTTATTTAATAAAGTGATTTTAATAGTAATATATTTAATTCCTTTTTTTAAGGGGGGATTATGATATATTGTGTTGTGTATCAGATGTTTCTATACTGTAAGTCACTGATTGCCTTATGCTAGAAGAGGGGATATTGTTTTAACGCTTTGTATTGTTGTATTTTAATTTTAAACTGTATTTGTTGTGTAATTTATAATGTTGTACACCACCCTGATTATATAGAAGGGCGGTATAAAAATAAAAATTTTATTATTTATTATTTATAAATACAAGTTTTATTTTATTTATTTTATTTTAAGTTGACCTTATGTATAAATTGAGGGCAGGCTGGGGGGGTGTGCGCAAAATTATGGATTTTGATATGACCTGTGGATAATTAAAGGGTAAAACGTAGGGGCATGTAACAAAGGATCTAAAGGATGAAACAAAGGAAAACAATGCCAAAGAACTTACAAAATTCCAGCAGGTGCAACTGTGCTCACCCTAAAGGCTGGATAAATGAGAGTAGTAGAGGGGACAGTGCTTCCAGGATTGATTACAAGCTTTCCTTTCACCAGGGGATGGTTTCTTTTTAAAACAAGAGTATTTAAATTTTAATAAATAATACATTTTAAATGTATAGTACTTACATTGACCAGTGGATAAGTCAACTCAGGTTTTTTTGGGTCAATTTTTTTACTAGACTTATACATATGCTTGGAACACCATTATGCTGTTGAGTGGGCAAACCTCTGAACTGCAGTGAAGTCTTTGGCTCAAAAATGTAATATGAAATGGGTGTATTTTTGGAACATTACATACAAAAACGTACACAGAGTGCATATGCTTGCATCAGTTGTGCATAAAACTCAATACAGCTTTCATGTGTCCACATGCTACTTTACAGAATCTTGAGAATGAATATACATGTAAAAAGGATATATGCTCAATCATCTGTCATTACCATATATGTGGCAAAGCTGTATAGTAGGCAGATATGCTAATGGAAAAATTAATGGGGATGATGCATGCCATAGAACTATGCTTAATGTCATAAGCAAAAGATCCCTTCAATTTTGACAGCTTACATAATATGCCATCACTCCTAAACACACTTTGGGTTTATAAATTACATAAACAAAAACCAAGCTTGTGAATTCTAGCTGATTTCTACCTGAAAGAAGGGTTTACCCCATTTAAACTAGCAGAATTTTTAACATGTACAAACTAATTTTGACTGGATCATGTCCTCTGTTTCCAGTGCTGAGGGGAAAAACACATGCTCTTGCAATACAAGTTATCAGTTTGGATTGGTTCGCCACAGGGCGGTATATAAATAAAAAATTATTATTTTATTAAATTATTATCAGTTGATAGAGAAATAAATCTGCTATGACTTTCTGGCCCGAGCACCACAAAATGGGGGACTAAAATGAGAAATGTATCATATATAATCAACATCTGAACTAGGCAGTAGCTTTTGTACCTTCGACAATTTCATTTAATTTTGAATCATGGGCCAGGACCCAGATGTTTTGCTTAGTATCTACCTTCCTATTAAGTGAACAGAGTAGGAGACATAATCTTTATAATAACTCACACCTCTTTCATACTCTGCTGTACGTCCCTCTGCAAGTATCGATAGCTAGTAATGTAACAATTCAGGCATAAGGCTTCAACAGTGGGAAGAGTGCCTCTTACCATTTTGGAAATGCAATTTTATTGAGGCATACTTTCTCTTCCAAAAACTTGGCAGGCTTGCTGATGTGTGATGCACAATCATTCTTTTAGATATGACTACAGTGGGAAAGGCTGCTATTGTATTCTGAACCCTTCTGCTATCATTAGAAAAGTTCATATTGATTTCAGTGGGCATGAACACAAATACACAAGATGGACAATTTTTGGTGTCCCTGTCTCAGTTGAATTATTTCCCCACAGCTACAAGTACAATTTATTCCTGATGAGGCCACCGTACCACTTTTTATTTTGCAATGAGGTACCTACATGGTGGTAAAGGCACACAGCCATTAGTTTCCCACTTTTTAAGCACTATTGTTTAAAAAAGACACAATGGATCATTGTGCAACAATTGGACTAAACTGTTTTTAATTTAACCAGAATCACACACCGCCAAATTTAAAACAGTATTTTATAATTCAGTTAAAATATTGTCTTTCTGAAATACACCACCCTCCCAGCTTAATCCCAATGACTTTGTATGTATAAATATTTTCACTGTCGCTCGGGAAAGCTACAAATTGTGTTAAATTATGTGGAAAACCATCCAGAGAAGTTTATTTCATTGTCAGGCTGGTATTTTGCAACTCTTAATTGCACCTTAATCTAAGGCTACTTAATGGATTAGCTGTGATGGAAAGGAAAGTCAGGATGACTATGTTTTAAAAAAAAAAATTCATCTGTTGCAGATCAAACCACTGTCAGTCACAACCTATTTCCAGGGCAGTGTTGAAGAAATGCTTCCTATTTGAATGTTTATACACTGTTCATTTCTGATTTTCTCTTCTGTACATCTTGCACACTCCAGCAGTTTTCTCATCCACCATACTTTGTTTTTAACAGGTTTTAAATTATACTTCCATGCTGCCTTATAAATCAGTGCTGGAAAAAAATGGGGCTTGCTTTCTTTGGAGAAAGTAGATTGTTGCCTTTTCCAATAATATACACTCACACCTTTGCAAATGAACTTCACTCATTTCCCCAGGAATATTTTGAAATTTCATATCCTGATCCAAGAAGAGTTATTGACTCCTAGCTCCAGACTATTTCTTCAGTGTCTGGGCTGGTTCTCAGAGGTTGTCTTTTATGAGAAAGAAGACTGCTTGCTAACCATCTGCAACTGGGGGATTGGTGTCAACTGCTGACTTCGTAGGTTAGTCATTAATCTCCTGGTAAGAGCCAAAATGCTGGCCCAGAAACAGCTATATAAGGAAAAGTTGTATATGGGGGAAATTCAGGCATGGAATTTCATCACTTCATCATATCTGCATATTTGAATGGGTCATCACAGATCAGACAGTACAGACAGGATTTTAACATCATTTCACATTGTCTCTACTACAGTACTTTCCCAATGGAGTTGCCCAACACATACAGCTGCAAATAACCATGTGGTGAAATTGACTGATGTACATATCTGTATAAAGTCACCCTTTTAGGAGGAATTACACTTATCATTTAGATTTCTTGACCTAAACGGTTCGTAGCAACCCAGCTTTCATTTCCCTTGTGCCAGAGGACCTACAAATGCCTAGAGTAGTGTTCTCTCCTGGAATCTTTAGGTCCTCCAGTATGACATCTGGCAGACACGGACTACAGGGTCATGCTGGAGGACCTATAGATTCCTACAGAGAACATATTAATCAAATCCATGAATAATCAAATCCACGAATAATCAAAGTCACAAATGTGGAGGGAAGACTATAGTTCATTGGTTTAAAATTAAAAGGATAGTACATTTTAATAGATAATATTTGCAGCCATCATTTTGACTCTTTGTATGCATCAGATTTTCTCTTTTACCCTGATGGAAACAAGAGTGAGAAAAGGAATGCTGCAACAATGTTGTCTGAAAATACTATGTTCTAATCAATTTCACTTCATAACTATTAATAACTTGATTAAAAGCCTTGCAGCACCATAGGTCATCTTGATATAAATACAGAATATGCTGATGGAGATCTCTGAGGATATTGACCCTTCTATTATAAACTCCATTTTGCAGGGCCATGTCTTTTTTAATACTTGGGAAATGGTCTAAAGATGACTAAATGTCTTAGGCATTATGAATAATTCACCCCTGCCACAAATATTTCTTCTGTTACTCACAGTGAAATGGAAGATCTGTAAGGCAGTTTACACATAATTTATCTGAGAAATTGTTGAAAAAATAGTGAAGAATGAACTTACTCACTTTCAGTGCAAATGGGACAGCATCCTTTTCGGTTAAGGATCTTTCCCTAGGTAAAATAAATATAAGCAGTATTAATGGGGAAATATTTAGAACATTGGTTATCTTTTGTAAGTAAAGAAATTCTCTGAAAACATTTTATTTTTGTATAAGAGGTGCAAAGTATTCTTCCAGAAGAATACAGGTATAGATACTGATATCTCAAAATGTTTATCTCTTGTAAATCTTTTCTCAGTGGAAGAAAAGGATAGTTAACAATGTGGATTGAATAGAAAGATTTTTATGCATGCCAAAACCTCACTTGGGCCATTAAAAAAAACCTATGTCCATTGTTTTTATCTCTTCTGTAGTTGCCTCCAAAATGAAAGAGAAACCACCACCTTCACAGTAACAGAGGCAGAAACATTATGTTGTCTGCTCTTGTGGTTGCTCTTGATGCATTTAGATCTCACCTTTCCCCTGAAACTGGGACTTAAGGTGGCTTACAAAAAGCCCAACAAATACATTTAAACACTTGTATAAGTAAAAACACATCATTCTTTTCAGTTAGGATATTTCCCTAGATATTTATAAGCAACACTATTTAAACTAAACTTCCCACAATAATAAAACCATTTAAAATAAGCCCATAAAAGATAAAACATAAAAGTTAGTGAAATCCACACCTTTAAAAGGCCCTTACAGTCAGTTCTTAAAAGTCTCTTGGAGTTAAAAAGTTGATGACAAAAGAACAGCAAAGAGAGAGCCACCTTATCTTCCTGGCTGGGAAAAAAAATCACCGGTGGTGTAATAGCCAGTGTGGCTTCCAGGTGACCTGGCGGCGTGGTGTGTCTAAACACCATGCCCCCAAGCTGGCGTTGTGCCGGACTTTCAGGGCCATATGTTTCAGCCCACACATGATCAGTGAGCTCATGCTGCCAACTTCTTTCTTTTAGTTAGTTTCAAAGGTGCTACAAGATTTCTCTACATAACTGATTCATAGAATCATAGAGTTGGAAGAGACCACAAGGGCCATCCAGTCCAACCCCCTGCCATGCAGGAACTCACAATCAAAGCATACCTGACAGATGGCCATCCAGCCTCTCTTTAAACATCTCCATGGAAGGAGACTCCACTACACTCCCAGGGATTGTGTTCCATGGTTAAACAGCCCTTACTGTCAGGAAGTCCCTCCTAATGTTGAGGTGGAATCTCTTTTCCTGCAGTTTCCATACATTGTTCCGGGTCCTAGTCTCTGGAGCAGCAGAAAACAAGCTGGTTCCCTCCTCAATATGACATCCCTTCAAATATTTAAACAGGGCTATCATATCACCTCTTAACCTTCTCTTCTTCAGGCTAAACATCCCCATCTCCCTAAGGCAATCCTCATAGGGCCTGGTTTCCAGACCCTTCACCATTCGGTTAGTCTCATATTGATTCTACAGACTTCTTCTGAGGTACTCCTCATGGCAATGGGAAACAGGATTTTTTTGAGTGTCAGCACCATGACTGTCATGCTGGGGAGCATTTGGCCCTCTAGATGTTTTGGACCAATTAATATGGCCAGTGGTGAGGAATAAGGGAAACTCTAGTCCAAAATATGTAGACGTACAAATGTCCCCATGACAATGTTTAATTCCCTACTTAGATGGTTTGGTCATTCCGCTCATTATTTTTGTTCTACCCCCCCCCAAAAAAAAGACCTCTCAACTTTCCATTTCTTTCCCTCCCATCTTCTTTTCAAACAAACATTCAGCCAATTGTTATTTAATTTTCTTTATGATTATTGTTTTTGGTTCTTTCTGGTTTTGTGGCTACATTTAATTTGATGCAAATGTAATTATTGGTTTATGGTTTTTATACTTTGTACACCACTTTGAACAACTTTTTTGGAGGGGAAAAGCACTGTATACTTTCCTTAACTATACAGAATCATAGAATTGGAAGAGACCCCAAGGGCCATCCAATCCAAACCCTGCCTTGCAGGAAGACACAATCAAAGCATCCCAGATAGGGTTAAGATTCCAGCTGCAATGTGTATAAATCCACTTGTTTGAAAAAGCAGTGCTACATATATAATGCAACTATAGAAGACTATGATAAAAGTTCAAGATTTTGCACAAGTCATCAGCAGACTGAAGTGCCTCATTTACGTGTAGGTGTTTGGGACAGAGCCAAGGCCTGTCCAATTTGCCTATCCTTACATTTTAAAAAATGAAGTTTTAGACCCTAATCCAAAAGGCAAAAGAAACTAGTTCCTTCAGGAAATTATCTGACAGTAAATAGATTTCTATTGCTTGCAGCCTCAGTGTATGTTTTGAGGATAGAAGAAATTTTTCCAGTGTTCCTGGCTCAGTGCATAGCTAAATGGCATTTTAATCTCATTTGAATCTGTAAATTACTCCTGCATTTTAAATAAAGACAAGGTTCAGCTCTTTATTTAGTATGCTGCAAGAGGCCAAACCTTTGTTATGAATTCTTGCAGAACTAACAGTGACTAAAAGTAAAAAATGTACATGTATATTTTAGAGAGTGTGTGTGTGTGTGTGTGTATAAAACTCTCTATTAAGCCCTTTAAAATAATTCAATTGATTTCATTTGAATTAAGCTATGGCCAAGATTCAAAGAACTACTTTAAGCACACTCAAGAGCCTGGGCATATCCAACGGGATTTTCAATGTGGTTACAGCATATATTGTTTTTGAAAATTCTTCCGTTTCATATGTGATTTCCCATGTTGTCTCAGAAGCAAAAGGCATAATTCCCAGTACTATGCTAACTTCTGACTCTGGTTCCCAGCTTAAAAGCCAGGACCAGTCCTGCTGTTAGGCAGAATGAGGCACCTGTCTAACTTAGCAGACGCAGGATAGCAAATAATTAGTCATTTGGGATGATGATGATGATGATGATGATGATGATGATGATGATGATGATGATGGTTGTATTCTTCCTGCCAGGAAATGAGTGAAAGACACTTGTGGGAATTTCTACATCAGATGCCAAAACAACTTATCTCATCCTGGGGCCATGCACTTTAGGGGTGGGGGTGGACTCAAGGTAAAAGTTTCTCCTTGACATGAATGTTTAGTCGTAACCAACTGTAAGGGGCAGTGCTAAACTCTGTTACTAAGCTAAAGACCCAGCGTTGTCAAAGATGACTCTATGTTCATGCGGCTAGCATGACTGCACAGAATGATGTTACCTTCCCACCAAGGTGGTACCTATTTATCTACAGTGGTCCCTCCACATTTGCTGGGGTCAAGGGTGAAGGAGCCCTGTGAATGTGGAAAAACTGCAAATAAAAAACACTATTCTTTTTTACCCGAGAGAACACCTTTCTAGGAATCTCCAGATCTTTCAGTGCAACTCTGTGGTCAACATCTGTCAGAAGTTGATCATAGAATCATGCTGGAGGACTTACAAATGTCTAAAGAAGTGTTTTCTCTAGGAACTTCTAGGTCCTCCAGCATAACTCTAAGGTAAACTTCCAGCAGAATTGTGTTGGAGGACCTAGAGATTCCTAGAGATGACATATTAAACAAAACCTCAAATAATAATAATAACTGTTCCCCCAGCCCATTAGCCTCTATACTGGAAATGATAAAATCTGACCCAGAGGATTTATGTCCAGGGCCGTTCCCAAGCCCCCCTCTCTCCCTTTCAAAAGATTGTCTGCACTATTTAGGGGGAAATTTTGCTTTGTTCCTCACCTACTGCCTACGAACTGAACTGCAGGGCTTTTATAGGTAAAGCATGTGCTCTACCTTCAAGCTATGATCCCTCCCCAAATTTATTTGAAAGCTCCTCCCCCCCCCCTTTTTTTCCTCAGGCCATTCTACAACCACCTCTGGACAGCTTACAACAGCCTAAAATGTTCACAGTTACAATAAAATACAGCAAACACAACTCAACCAATGTACAAGAGACAACTTTCAAAAAAAGTGAATGAAGAAGCATAAATTCAGCAGCATCAAATTTATCAAAAACATATGATAGAAATATATGCAACAGTGCTAAGCTACCATGTTTAATACCCTGGAAAAAAAATTTTTAAAGTCTTTTCATAGGGCTAAACAGACAGAAGGTTAGATACTAGGAAGAACTCTCCAGGGAGGGCAATTTACACAGCGGGGGCTCATTTGTTGGAGACGATACGTCATTTGATGGAGACACTGCAAAACATGAGTAAATGGCAAGATGTGGCACTAATGGTACTGAGCTATCCCACTAGATGCCTCACCCTTAAACTACTTGGTAATCTGGTCATCTATACTGGCCTGGAGTATTTTTATCATCCACCTAATCTTTTGGTTTTCCCGTTAGACACAAGAAAATGATAAAATTATCCTTACTTAGAACATGGTATGCTACCTGTAGTGTGCTTAGTTATTTCCCAGCAGTTGTTATGAAAATGCAGTAAGCATTCCAGATCCACAGATTCTGCATCCATTGATTCAACAATCCACAGTTTAAACATACAGCTGCCCCTTGCTATCTGTGGGGGATCCATTCCAGACACCCCCTGCAGATAGCAAAAAACCCATGGCCCGTTACAGACTGCCCAAAAGGGGTGGTCTCGGGCCGCTGCTGGTTGCAGCGCAGCGGAGTCGCAGCAGCCAAACCACACAACTCCTCCGCACTGCCGCCGCCATTTGTTACAGACTCTGTCTGTAACAGGGTAAGGGACGTCCCTTATGGCTGTCTGTAACCCGCCTACGTGACCTTAAGTCCCATTCTTTTTAATGGGTACATGCTCCCGCTCATGCCACTGTGTGCTTGCATGCTTGCGTGCCCATTGAAGCCAGGGCTGGCCGTCCAGGGAAGCTTAAACTGCAGATGGCAAGCCTGTGGTTGGTGTGGGCAAATCCAAAAAGCAAATCTTGATTTTGTCATTTATATAATAGCCACAATTTTACTTCATCATTGTATATAATAGCACTTGAGCATCCATGAATATTGGTGTTGATGAGGGTTCTGGAACCAAACCCCACTGGATACCAAGGGCTCACAGCATCATCTATACATACCGTATATACTGAACTATAAGTCCCTGGATTTTATAGCATGGGGGAAGATAAAGTGGTATCAAAGTCGTATAAGTGTGTAGTGTAAATACATCCTCAGGCTGGAGAGGTATCCATTCATCCTTGAAGCTTGGATTACTTTGATTTAGCTTAGCAACCTTGGACTAACTATTTCTCAGTCAGACCTACTTCAAAAAGTTGTTCTAAGGATAAAGGAGTGGGACATGGATACTACCCTATCATCATAGTGGAAGATCATGTGTGTGTTTGAGAGAGAGAGAGAGAGAGAAGATCTAATATAAAGATCATATCTACCAGGCAAATAGGCTGTAACAGGTCTTTGGCCATGGCTATGTAATTTTGACAGCTATTTGGTGCCCAAGTATCCATGCTGTGCACTTGGATTTTGCTCTGTGTTTTTGGCAAGACAAAATGTTGCTCCTTTTAGTATAAATCACCTGTTATAATACCTTTTTTTCACATCCTTTTAATGGGAAACGTACAAGCCATCCACTCTCAAAACTCTTCCCCGCCCCCACAACCACTACATCCAGAGGGAAAGATCTTAATTGGGGAAACTATACTAGCACAGATGGAAGGAATACAGCTGAATGTTGCTTAATTGCACTGGATAGTCTTACCTCTGTGTTTGCATGAAAGGACTTCAGCCATCATCCAAGCTGGAAGTGGCAGGAATTCAAGCAAAATTAGGGTCTTGCAAGCCAACCTGCTAAGGCTGGTTACTTGAGCCACCATCCTGGCACGGCTTTCTGTTTTTGTCTTGTAGAATAAGGAAGCCCATTATTACTAACATGTGCTGTTAGAGTTTGTTAGCACTGACGGCTCCCTTAGGAGTGGGCTTAAGAGATGCAATTCCATTTTTGTCTATGAATATTTATAAGCAGAACACATTTGAGAATCTAGGAATCCTGCAGAATCTTTTCCTTCCCTTCTTATTTTTCATAAGTGTTTCAGTTTTATATCCAAAGGCCATCCTTTTCTGTCTTTATTTTTACTCGTCTTTTTAAAAGACAAAACTAATTAGGATTTGGGGGGGGGGGGTGTTCCATTGTGCAACAGCAGCAGCTGCTGTTGTTTTGTGCTTAATCTGGCTCTAGAAGTATGACTAGCCACTTTTATTTTTTGTTCTTTGTAAGAATAACAGATGTGTATAAAAATGTAACATTGTCTGTGTTAGGCACGGGACGTTGTGCCCTAAATAAATCTGAAACTCACCATAAATTTATAGGTTCAAAATGTACACACAATAAATCTCCCAGAAAGCTACATACCAAAGAATCTAAATCTAAAATTCTTGCTAAATGCAGAGACCCACACATCTAATTATTAGCTTTTGTTTTTCTGTTTTTCAGATCTGCATCAATCATTTGGTGAAGTAGGCAGGTATATCCAAAATGGTCCTAGAGAACCATGATTCCAGGAAATTACAGTCTGAATCCCTGATCAGCCATGGAAACCCTCTGAGTGATCTTGGGCAAGTCATGTTCTCTCAGCCTGAGAAGAGGCAATGGCAAACTTCCCCTAAAGGAATGTTGTCAAGAAATCTCCATTATAGGTTCATCATGACTTGGAAATGACTTGAAGGCACATGACAAGATTTGGTGCGCTTCCAAACTAGTTGCAAAGAAGTGAGAGCTCTCACAGCAGATATTGATCGTTGGTGTCACCTGTGCTTTCACATCCAGTCTGTAAAAGGCACCATGAATGAAGGATGAAAGAAGCTATAAGACAAGGCCAATTATCATGCAGTATTTATAACACTCAGTGTAGACAATTGGCCATTCATCAGTTCTCTTATGTGTCTTTGCTCACCAGCAAGGACTAAGTCTGTTCAGTGGGCCTGCAAAACTGCAATGCTAATTGTCTCAACAAGCTGGGAAGAGAGACTGAAAAAATAGAAGTGGCGCTAATACTTTTCTATGAAAATAACCTTTTATTTTCAACTTTTCAGTATCTAGTATGTTCAAATACAATGATGCAGCTTCATCTCACCCCCTGGGGACCAATATTAGATTACTGAAGCACTCTATTTCAAAATCAACAGGATGGCTGAAAACATGATGTCTTTATGGTGCAAGGCTCTATATAACACCCACTGAAAATACTGTGAAGCAAGGATTGTATGATTTATTTTTATGCGAAAAGGTCCTTCTTTCTTGTGAGAAAAGGCCCACATAATAAGATATATGAGCCACAAGCTGATGAATGTGTGCACAGAAATATAACATTGTTTGTGTTAATTCATATAATATGACAAAATATTTAAAATAAAATAAATGGGATACTACTAGGTAAAGGTAAATGCTTCCCCATTGACATGATTGTTTAGTCATGTTTGACTGTAGCTCATATCCATTACTAAGCCAAGGAGACAGTGTTGCCAAAGACAACTTTATAGTCATGTGGCCAACATGACTAAACGGCAAGGCACATGGAATGCTGTAACCTTCCCAACAAAGTGGTATCTATTTATCTGCTTGCACTTTTACATGCTTTTGAACTGCTGGGTTGGCAGAAGCTGGGACTAGTGATGGTAGCACTTGGGCCTCAAACTCTCAATTTGCCAACCTTGCAGTCATCAGAGTTGGCATCTTAACCACTGAGTCACCATGTTCCCTATCATTTCACTACTATAATTTCATAATTCCCACAAGGTGGAAGAGCAGAAAGACTATTTTGGGGGAAGTTCCTATAATAATGCAAAATTCTAATCTATTAAGATTCTCCTATCCTATTGATAACATTTGGATCACAAGACCATACTTAGTTGTTGTTAACTGCTGTTAAATCAACTTTGATTTATGGCAAGCCCATGACTGAGAGACCTCCAGGTCACTCTATCATCCTATACAGCTTGGGTCCAGGCTATTTGAATTACTGTTATCTCCCTTTATGAACCCACCAGAACACTGAGATTATCCGGACAGGCCCTTCTCTCTGTCCCACCACCCTTTCAGGCATGTTTGGGGGGAATAAGAGTGAGTGCCTGCTCAGTGGCTGCTGCCAGTCTCTGGAACTCCTGCCCTAGATGCCAGGCTGGCTCCATCCTTGCTTTCCTTTCAGTGGCAGATAAAACATTTTTATGTCACAAAGCTTTCTCACACTGACAATGGGTGCTATATAAAGTTGTATAACAGTTTTATAAAGCACTTTTAAATTTTAAAGTATGTTTTTAATTTTTTTCAAATTGTTTAATTGCTTTTTTAAACTTTGTATTTTTAATGCTTTGTATTGTTTTAACTTGGACTGTTTTAAATTTTGTTAGCTGCCTTGAGTCCCTATACTGGGAGAGAGGTGGGATATAAATATATAAAATCATCATCATCATCATCCGCCCTACTCAGATCGTGTAGACTCAGGACTGTGGCTTCTTCGATTGAGTCTATCCATCTGAAATGTGATCTTTGTCTTTTCCTACCATCTTCTAGCTGATCAAACATGATTTTTCTTTTCTACTAAGCAGCATTATATTTTCTGCTGTTTGACTCCAAAGTACTACAGTTTCAGTTTAGTGATCTTGGCTTTTAGGGATAATCCAGGCTTGTTTTGCTCTAGGATCCTTTTATTGGCTGTTTTTTTTAAAGCAATCTGTGGTATCCATAGAACTCTTCTTCAGCAACTCATTTCAGATTAATTTATTTTCTTTCTGTCAGTTTTCTTCACTGTCCAGATTTCACAACCACACATAGAATTTGGAAATATCATGGCATGGACAAACCTAACTTTTGTATTCAATGATATACCTTTACACTTCAGGATCTTGTCTAGTTCCTTCTAGGCTGCCCTTCCAAATCCTGGTCTTCTGATTTCTTGATTACAGTCTCCATTGTGATTAATGACTGAGCCAAGGTATAGAAAAGCTTTAACTATTTCAATGTCTTCATCATCTATTTTAAAGTTTTGTAAATCATCTTTGGTCATAATTTTTTAAAATGATATTTTATTAAAGATTCTAACTACAATAAAACAGTATACATAGGTATAAAAGAAAAAGAATGGAGATTGGGCCTGATCCTGCCAGACCAGATGCGGATCTGGCCCAATTCCGAAGTAAACAGCCTTTACCCCAGGGTAAAATATCCCTGGTTTTGTGCTGAGTTTCCTTGAAACTCCATGGCAAAACCTGGCTGTTTACATCACTGCCTTGCATTCCTTACTTTGTCAACCATCACTGTCACTCAAAAACCACCACCCCTGATCACTACATCTGACGCGTGAACAGGGTGCCTGGCTGCAGCCACATGTCAAGGTGCGCTGTTTCCACATCAGACATGGCGACCGGGGGGGGGGGGGTGCTTCTGAATGAAAATGATTATGTGGCAGGGTAAGGAACACATGAGGATCCCGAGTTGCTGTGGGATGGGTGGGTGAACATTTACCAGTCCCTGCTCTGACCCAGAGGCTGACCTAGGTAAGAAATGGAGCTAGGAAAGAATGGGCTGAGTCTGTGGCTGTACTGTCCCGTCTGCTCAGCCCCTAACTGAATATTATTTTAGAACCATCTTTTTATATTTCAATATCATCATAAATCTTCCTTGAGTTCTAATTTCATTATATCACATAATAATGTTTCAAGTGCTATACCTACTACAGTACAAAACTTATATCCATGGGACCAGTACAAGTGGTGTCGCTTGTGTCCAAAAACAAACACACAAAAAACAGGTCTCTCTAGGCATCTGGAGATCTTTCAGCACAACTTTATGGTTAATGTTCTCCAGAAATATATGGTTCACTATTATCTGCATATTTCACTATTCATGATAAGTCTGGAAATGTATCCCTTACAGATATGAGGGTTGTACTATGCCAGAATGAGTTATAGCCCATGCAATACCTTTTCATTTATAACTATTTAAAACTCATATGAGGGCTCCTCCCAAATTCCAACCAGATGGGCATAGTTCCCTCAACACCTCTAACTCTGCAGCACATACAGTGGGCCCTTGGTATCTGCTGGGGGTTGGTTCTAGGAGCCCCTGTAGATATCAAAATCCATGGATGCTCAAGTCCCATTATATATAGTAGAATATTAAAATGGTATACTTTATATAAAATTGCAAAAGATAAAGATTTCCTCTCTGACAAGGTTGTCAAGTCATGTCCAACTGTAGGGAGCGGTGCTCATCGCCAATACTAAGCTGAAGAACCAGCACTGTCTCATCATAGGAATTTCATGGTAAAGAAACATTTCAGTGAGGGTTACTCCCGAGCTCTAGTGCACAGTGGTAGCGCCATCATGGTCCACTGAGGGGCCGCCATGATGACGCAAGTGTGGCACAGCATCCGCATGTCATGGTGCTGCACTTGTGTCATTGACATGCCACAGTATGCCAATGATACACTCATGGTGGTGGCCACGCACACCAAGAAGAACCTGCTTTTAGCGGGTTCTTTTTGGTGTGGAAGGAGCCCACGTGATTTGGTTGCTGTGGACTCCCTCAGGAACAAAAATGGGCAGCTCCAGCCTGCCCTTTCAGGGCGGCCTAAAAAGTCCTTATAGCTTGCAAAATGGAGCAGAGAGAGAAGCAAGTGGATTTAAATGGAGAGGTTTTTTCCATAGGAAGCAAAGGCTTGCAAAATGGACCAGAGAAAGAAGCAAGTGTTTTTTAATGGGGAGTTTTTCCGATAGGAAGCAAAGGCTTGCAGAATGGACTGGAGGGGGAAGGAATTGATGTTCAATGGAGATTGGGGCATCAGGCTTGCTTGCTTTAGGACCCTTCTAAGCACTACTGGTGTATTGACCCTTATATAAGTCTACCCCAAAATTCAATACAGTGGTGCCTTGGGTTACGAAATTAATTCGTTCCGCCGCCGCTTTCGTAACCCGAAAAGCATTCGCAAGCCTAAATGCCATAGGCGCTAATGGGGAAAAGCCGCGATTTCGTGCGAAAAAGCCGAAAAAAGCACCAAAAATTTTTTCGTAACCCGAAAAAACATTCGTAACCCGGAACAATTATTTCCTATGGGATTTTTTCGTATCCCGGAAATTTCGTAACCTGGGTATTTCGTATCCCGGGGTACCACTGTATCAATGTTGGGGCATAAATTTCTCGACTTATAGCTGAATGTATATGGTAAATAGGAAACCCTATCTATATAATGAGGGGAAAGAGAATGCATAAGTTTCTTCCAACAAGTAGTTACACAAAAAACATATATATACAGAAAAAATGTGCTTAGACCTAGGCCTGTGCTTGAACCATCATTTTTGAATTGTTATATCTCTATAATATATATCTATAAAGGAAGGAATTAGCAAGTGAGGCTTGACAGCACTGCCAATATTTTTGATATTTCTGTTTATGCTTTTTTTTACAGTGCTGCATAGAATTTATATATGCTCTGAATTGCCTTAGGAAACAGGAATAGACATGTCATTCGGTCCTCTGGGAAGACTCTGCTACAACCTAAGAAGACCAGACTTTCAGTGGTGACCAAGAGGACCTTCTTATCAGCTGCTCCCATGCTCTGGAAGAACCTGCCAGATGAGATCCACCATGTTACCACCTTGGAAGCCTTTAAAAAGGCTATTAAGATGGATCTCTTCTGGCAGGCTTTCCAGACTAGGTTAGATCCATTAGACTTGCCTCCCCCCTCTAATGATACCTCTATTGTTCCAATATCAAAATTGATTGATACCATCCCTCCCCATCCCCCCCCCCACATCTCTTGCGCTAATCGGCCCAAATTTTTAGTGTATTCCTATTGGACAGTTTTAAATGTGGATGTTTAATCTCTTTTTATGGGTTGATCACTGTTTTTATGACTGGGGGGAGGGTTGAGGTTTGGGGGTTTTTTAATTGTATTTTTTAATTGTTTGATGTTTTAATTATAGTGTTGGAATCCGTTCTGATTCCTTTGGGGAAAGCGGAGTACAAATAATAATAATAATAATAATAATTATTATTATTATTATTATTATTATTATTATTATTATTATTATTAAAATATTATTATTCACGGATGGAAAGAGTAATCACAATAATTTACTTTGTAGGAAAACACTACTTTCTCCAACCAAAGACAGAAACATACTACTTTCTCCAAGCGAATGTGGATTAATATAAATTCAAATACATTCAGCTATACAGGAAGCTCAATACAGCTGTATGTGTATTAACCCAATTATCAAGACAATGCTGAACACATCTTTTTTTATCCATTCCTTATTTTACTTCTGCTGGAAACAGCAGCTTGACAACTTAAACTTTAGTCACAAACATGCTTAGAAGCAAGTAAATTCTGCTGAAATCAATTAGGCATACTTCCAGGTAAGTGAGCTTCCAGAATGACAGCTCTGCACACCATCAACAAATAAGTATTATGCACATATTCCATCTTTCCCCCCACCATAGCATTCTTTTAAAATTAGAAAAAAGGGAGAGGTAGGAAGGAAATATTTGCAAAATGGAAAATGACATCTGTACCCCACCATAAAATTTAAAGAATGAAACAGGGCCTAATTTGAAAACACCAAAAGTGTAATTAATCAGGTCCAAACATTTTTAAAACCACACTTATTAAGTAACATTGTGCTGTCTAAGGCAAAGTAATAGAGAGCTCTCCGACCCATCCTAGGTGTACAGTTATTAGATCCATCCAAGCTATTTTGGCATATAAAGCAGAGAATCCCACAACCATGTATCCCCATTTTAAAAAATATGTAAATCATAGTAAATGATTTCTTTTTTTAAAAAAAAAAATGCTGCTCTATCGGGACATCCGAGATCTATTGCCTGAGGCAACTATTTCATCCTGTCTAATAGCAGAATGGGCCTTTATTAATAATGGCAAAGAGAGCGACAAAGAGAGAGAAACCAAAAAAGAAGGAATGGAGCAGACTAAAAAGAATGAAGAAAAAAATAGGAATGGAAAAAATGTGGACTGGAGATAAATGCCTAGAGGAAAGCAGAACCAGGGGAAACATGTGTTAAACTGTTCTGAATACTATACTCAGTCACAGAACCTGAGATTGCTCTCCTTTTACCAAAATCTGCTTCTACCAAGCCTGCCACAGTTTTTGCTAATGGGGGGATGGACACTCAGTGTTACACTCACATGAGGGCAGCTGATGACTGGAACGCAGTGCTTCTTGCGACATTCGGTCTTGCCTTTCATACAAGCACAGATGGTGCAGTTAACGGAAGACCACATCTCTCCATCCTGCAGGACGGAGAACATGATACAGCCATCAGCTGGGGTGGGAGAAGAACACTATTCCAGTAGTGCATCATCCTCTCATACAAGCAAAAAAGCAACACTCTCCCTATTAGAGTTATGTCATTGTTTAGTCTAAATTAGTTATGAAGTGTCCATCTCCACCCTGGACGTAGGGTGGAAATCCATCAGGGATAATTTTTCCTTTTGGTCCTTTGAGATAGGGGGATATTATTCCACATTTAATGAAGACACGTTAAAACATTTTTTTAAAAAATCAACATTCTAATTAGTTGCCTTTTCTCCTGAAAAACATTCTTTTTGCAATTGTCCAAAATCACGATTGTCTCATATGGAATGACATAATTAGAAAAATCTGACTCAATATGGCCACTGTGATTGGCATGTTTAAGTTACTGCACATGAAAATATTTGATTAGAATGTCAGGACACAGCAAATTTATTCCCAGATGTGGCACCATTCTAGTTTAATCCAAGAATATATTTAATACTGCATATAAATTTGGATTACTTACAATGCTAAGGCAGACATCTGATCTGCTAAACATCTGAAAATGTTTAGAACAGACAGAGAACCAAAAACCTCACAATCCTAAATTCAAACAGGTACTAAACCCACCCATTCCTCCCCTCTCAATGACCCCATGAATTGCTTGAATAATCCCATTACAGTGGGGCCTTATTATCCACAGGCTTGCCATCTGCAGATCTGAGCATCTGCAGATCTGAGCATCCGCAGATGGCAAGCCCCATTATACCAAATGGCGGCACATACATGTGGCCACACTAGTGGGCACTTACATGTTGCACTACCATTAGGGACAATGGGAGTTGAGGTCTCATGTTTTTTAGTTTCTGCGGGGTGTGTGGGTGGTGTCCGTAATGAATCCCTCACAGATATCAAGGTCCAGCTATACAAATATCTTTGTGGATCCCATGTGACAAATGACATTACCAAAGTGTTTACCAATAGCCTAGCACCAGTTCTTTCATAGACAGCACATGCAAACTATTCATTTATAGGAATGAAATAACAATAGGGCAGATAATAAAAGAACAGAAACAACAAAAAAGGATGTTTATGGATCTTTATGATCCAAAGCACAATAGGAGGATACAGGTTTTTTTTAAAAAAAAATCAAACTATTATAATCAATATCATTATCCTGCTAACAATATTTATAAACTTTATTAACTTTTGAGTGTGATATGAATTTTTATGACTTAGAACTACACAACAAAATTCTAGTACTACTATTACTTTCCTCACTCTTTACCTTTTCTAAAATATGTGCTAAATCCAATATTAACTCCTAATTAAAGTAGATCAATTGAAATCAATGGGATGTAAATTACTTCTAATAAGTTTCACTCATTTCAGGAGGTAATTGGGACTAAAACTGGACTGCTGGAGCACTGACCAGTCTTCATGCACAAACAGTCTCTTGATGGGAGAACTTGCACTGTTGCTTGTGAACAACTATTAAGGTACTTCAAACATGGAACTTTGTTTCAACAGATCACACATCTGTGATTTCTAACTTGGAACTCTGTCTTCATTAAAGTCACATACTACACTTTTGAGATGGAAAGGGATTTTGTAACATCTTTCAGACTAAAGGAAAGATGCTGTTGCATAAACTTTCATAGTTTTAGGTCCAAACCACACTGCGGAAATAATCCCATTCCAGACCACTTTAATTGCCCTGGCTCAATGTTAGGGAATCCTGAGAATTGAAGTTTTCTGTGGCACCAGAGCTCTTTGACAGAGAAGGATAAATGTCTCACAAAACTACAGTTCCCAGGATTCCCTACAATTGAGCCAGGCCAGTTAAAGGGGTCTCAAACTGGATTATTTCTGCAGTATGTTTTGGACTTGAGTCTCAAAGGTGCTACAAGATCCCTCTGCATATGGATATTCCAGACTAACACAGCTATGTCTCTGAATTCTACACTTTCTACAGCTCATCTCTAAGACGTGAATCTACTTCTTAACAGTTGCCTACATAGGTATCCCATGAGGTTACAGCACTCTTCCCTTCTGCCCATTCAGTTAGAATGATTGTGGCCCTCTGGGGTTTGTGGCCCTCAAAGTTTGATATTTGAAATTTATACTTTTTGGAACATTTTCAAACTGTGGATGCTTGAATCCATGTATAAAAAATCAGTGTATAAGAAGGGCCAACTATATGTGTCTATAGGGGGATGAGATTCAAGATCTGGGGTGCACCTACAGTAGCCCTTTGGACACATGACAATAATCACAAGGCATCTGTCATTGCCCTACTGCTCCTTATTAGACACATGTATGCAGAAAGAATGTAAGTTAAGAAGGAGACAACTGATTGGGTATATAATTCTTCTTTTTCACATAAGCTCTAAGTGAATGAAGAGTAGTTTCTTTCACTATACTGTAAACAGCATTTTCATAGCCTACATAACACTGCAGCTTTGTCCAAAGTGTGTGGGGGGGAGCAGTATTGGCTGGATAAATACTGTGTGCATAAGGGATTTAACTTTTCATCTGATCCCAGGATCTCTCAACACACAGATGGTGCACACAGTGACAGAAATCACTTCCAACAGAAAGATGCAGGAGGGAGAGAAACCCTGCACCACTTGAGAAAACAAACAGCCGTACAGTAATATGGGAAGTGTTTTGGAGGGAATCCCCAATGACCTTGCGTGGGAGGAGAGTCGGAGTGGATTATGACCGCACAGCTTCCCAGTTCATGAAGCACTGTCTGTACTTATAACTGTGTACTGAATTGTATCCAGAAAAGCAAATTAAACTCCGATTGGCTTACTTGGGGGTGGGAGTGGGAGGAGGGGTTCCCTTTTGGCTGGGCTGTTGTCTTACAGCCCTCAGAGAAATACCTTTCTGATAGCTATCAGGAATCTGCTCAAGAAAGTGAATCATCTATTCTGTACATTTTATGGCAAAAAGCAGCATCTTCATTCTCTGCCAAGGGAGAAAGGAGTAGGCCTACAAGGCTATTGTACTGGCTAAAGTAACCGTGTTGAATCCCTCTGCCTTATTTTAAGGGTCATTGCATAAAATTGATTTGGCTAAAAATTACAGCTTAGTATGTGTTACATCCTAATAATAATTCAGGTGTCCCAATAGAGCTTTGTGTGGACATTTACCCGGAAGATCTTGTTGCCAAACTTGCACACTTTTGTTTCCTCGGGAGACATGTAAGAGATGCATTCCTTGCAGCATTGTTCTTTGGTTCTGGTGCAATCTCCAGGTGATAAGCATGTCTTCTTACACAGCACAGTAGAATCCTACAAAAAAGGAAGGAAAAAAGATACTGCAGATGAATGATGATATTCCCTCCTCAATTAAGGACCATTAGATACATCCAGTGGCAACCAATTTGTACCACAACTACTTGGTTTAGTCAGTATATACTGGATCTTTCACAGAGATATTAACATGAGGAATGTGTTCATGTTATCTTCCACATAGCAGGAGCACCTTTAACATTTTAACAAATGGGTTTGCTATCACTAAAATGTCCTTTTGATGACAGAGGAGGTCATGTCTTTTCTTCTCCTCTTTAGGGTTGCATGGGGTCCTCAACTGTTTCAGTGCTTTCTGGTATGGGTGGTGTTTGTAATAAGGTATGCTGGGGAAGCATACAAGAGAATACTTCTGATTTTGGAGGGAGCTCCTTACACAGTGAGTAGCAATAGCAATTGCAAGTACATTTACCACTTATCAGTGCACTTAAACACTTCCTTAGCAGTTGCTAAATTGGTAAATTGGAAACATTGTGTAAGCTAATTGCCCCAACAAGCTGAGTACTCATTTTAGCAACCTACGGAAGGATGCAAGGCTGAGTAGACTCCCCCAGCCTGAGATCGAACTCACAACCTTGTGGCTGCAGTACCAGCATTTAACCACTGCACCACCAGGGCTTCCAGGTGTAAAAGAGCACTATCAGAATAACAGGCCCTTTTCCTTTACAGGAGCCCAATAACCAACTATCTTTGCATTAGCAACATCCACATCATACTTGAAACTCAATCTTCATGCAGAGAAACTCAAGATAGCTGTGTGAGTACAAAATTTTTTTGCTGAACTATATTTTTTTTAATAAAAAATCCTTTCAACAGGATTTATAAAAGCACAAATATATTCTGTAAGGTGAGTGCAATGGGCCCATAACTCATGCACATAATCAGTGACACACCAAGATGAAATCAACCTACCAGACATATATAGGTAGTCACTAGGAACTTGATAACACTCTTGGTTTTGCTGACTAGCCAGTGATGCAAAAGGTCAACATTGCCTTCAGTAATCTGACAGGATTATACTTGGTGGCTTCTGGCTTGATGGTTCATAAGACCCTTGACCTCAGGGTTCCATGCTGTACATAGTTAGGAAGGCAACAGAACTAGGGTTTGGGGGAGAAATGGAATGGAGTACTCTGTCCTGCCATTACCACTGCACTTTATTTCTATCATGGCTGTCAAGGAGACAACATTTGCTCCTCTGGAGCTGGTACGGAAATGGGACAGTTGCCTGTTCCAAATTGGCAAAGACACCACATCAGGGGTGGCCAGGTGACACAGAGAGATCTCTCCCACAGACCTCCAAAAACATGAGTGAACTTCCTGTCTATGCTGTTACAAGTGAGTACAAACCGATTTCAGGCAGCGAGATGCTCATGGTGGGCTGCATTGTTTATTCTACATCTTCCTTCAGAAAATAAACAAGAGTTGTTCACTCGAACAAGCAGCCTTTCTCAGTTTCTCACTGTACGTTTTGTTAACTAAGAGCCTGTACTGACTGGAACTTTGTGCCGGCCTGCAAGCGAACTAGGGCTGCACTAGGGCTGAGTGTTCACACACTCAAAGCCCTTGTTGTGTCGCTCGGCTGCCATAATGGCATGCGCACATGCACATGGAGTGCACCATGATGACGTACATGCAGTGCAGTGCCTAAAGGGCACTGGACAGAAGGGGTGTCATCATGGCGTGCAAGCTTGCCTGTGGTGCCCCTTCCGGGATGCCAAAAGGACCCACTGAGAGAAAGACAACAGGGAAGTCTAGCTACTTCTGTCTCCATCTGGTGCTCCTGAAGGCATACAGACTCCTCTGAAAACATAGTTGCATATTTCTCCACTTTCAAAATATTTAAGAGATGATGATATTGTGGAAGTGTATTGTCTCCACACAATGGAGACACACAAATGTGGCATTCATGTGGTCTAGGAAGAAAGCTCATGCCCATTCCCATGGAGCCCAATTTCTTTATTCTTAGATGTATTACTGCAAGTCAGTGGAAGAAAATGTCTTAGCCTCTAAACCGCAGGATGAGTCTCCCTTATCTGGAATTCCGAAATCTGAAATAGTCCAAAATCTAAAATTGTCCACATGGGTAGCTGAGATAGTGACACATTTGCTTTCTGATGGTTTGATGTACAAAAACTTTGTTTTGCACACACATATATTAACAATATTATGTATAAAATCAACTTCTTGCTATGTGTAACTATAAATAATTTTCATGTTTATACCTGGAGCACATCTCCAAGATATCTTATTATGTATATGCAAATATTCCAAAATCTAAAACACTTCTGGTCCTAAGCATTTTGGATAAGGGAGACTCAACTTGCACAGAAATGTTGGTGCTGCATCCTAAAAATAACTTTCATTAAGAGATGGGTTATTACTGACTCACCCTGCATGTACATTTTGTACAATTGTCATATGCAAAGGAGGCTCCATTGTCATAAACATCGCTGTGAAAGAGACAGCTTCCAAATGGGAGATCAAACACTTTCCTCTGTCCTAGATATAAATAACAGGAAAAGAAACAGAATGTGGTTGAAAAGGAATGAAGCTGGTCAACAAAGATTGCTGTGATTACTATTACACAGTCAAGGCTCATCTGCTGCCTATTGTTGGGTGCATTGCTCTATTTGATTTGTGTTTTTTTTATTGGATTGTAATTTTCTCTTTAGTAGACCACAATCATCTGAGCTAAAGACAGGGAACTAGAAATAACACTGGAGACTCTGTTACACAACTTGTGAAAAAAATGAATTCTGAAGTGATTTATGGAAGTATGATCATCAAACAGCCCAGTGCCAGATATTCTTACAAGAACTTATCATCCTGGGTCCGATGCAAAGATTCCACTCGCCACAGTCCTCCTGTCTGACATTCCTTCAAGTGGCAGAATCCAGAAAATGGACCTTGAGCCTTATCTATACATAAAATACACTCTGCCACTGAAAAATATTTGATTTAAAATATGCTTTTAAGAATCTATCTGCATTACAGAAAACAGTCTATCACCACTTTATGCCATAGCTCCACTCTTCAAATTCCAACAATTTGTAGTTTGGTAAGGTATTTAAAATTCTGTGTTACAAAAACTCTTGTGCATGCTCCTAAACAAAACAGCAATGCTAAGTTCCTCATCAAACTACAAATCTCAAGATTCCATAGAATGGATCCATAACAATGAAAGTGGTCGCAAAATGCTGTAACTCTGTAGTGTAAATACACAATAAGCAAGGATAGGTAACTTTGAAGAGCACACCAGCTCCCCATGGGATCTTGGATGGCCATTCCCTACTTCACTTCCTACCATGATATTATTCTCAAACTTATGCTTTTCCTTCCCTATTCTTTCTAAGTTTTGAATGTAGATGTTGTCCTTCATTTATGAGAGATGCCTATCCATAGATCAGAAGCTGTAACTACCACACCTCTAGTCCTATATGCTTGATTGCCCTCACACTCATCATCGTTTTTGACAACTTATGCCACTTCTGTACAGAAATACTGATATATCCTTATAACAAAAACTGCAATGTACTTTATTCCAGCTTCACACTTTGAGGAAATGAATCTGTGAATAAGTGACTTGTTTAGGAGGACCACATTGGCTCAGTTATACTCAGGCTAACAAACTACATGCTAAATAAATAATCAGTAATCCTTCGATGCCTCTGGAGATTGTTAGTATCTGTGATAGCAAAAAAATAATTAAAAATCAATCAAATTGAATATTTGTCAATCAAACTGGACAACATAATTAAATCTATTTTTTAAATAAAAGTGGTTGATTTAAGTTGGATGTTGGCATTAATATCTCTCCAGAATTAAGTTAATAACTTATTGCTAATTAAATGAGCCACAGTTCTAAAGAGCCAACCAAGTTTACATCAGCCGGTTAGCCAAAACCTAGTTCAATTTTTGAAATACCATGTCTCACTATTGTTTAGTCTCTCAAGGTTGGGGAATAACAAGGTTTGGGTCACAAGTAGTAAGGACAGTTCTGAAGAGGGAGTGGTATGGTTTGTTTTCAGATGGTACTCATTTTCTACACTGAATACCACATGTAGTCTCCTCATCTGTCCCAGGGACATGGAATTCTGAAGCTTATAATTCTAGGAAATTTGTTGGGATCCACAAGAGAGGCAGCAAGCTAAAGATATCAGAAAGGTAAAGCTATTATAAAGCAGGGAGTAAGAAAAAGCAAATCATATATATGGTGGAGTATGTGAGAAAAGAGGTTTTAAAAAATGCATGTGTTTCCTTCTCTCCAAAGCTCAAAACAGGGATGAGGAGAGAGAAATTAAATTATGGATGAAATTTTTCACCTTTCTTTTCATCTGGCTTTTATAGAACTAATGCTACATGAATTAAAACACCAACTGAAAATTAAAAACATCTCCTTTTCAATATAAACGCAATCAAATTAGATTGTTTAGCTTAATAACGGTTAACATGTTATTTCTTTCCTACTAAATTTCTCATTTCTGATTAGTATGCAACACTACATGCTGCAATGTGATATATTCTATCTTTCAGTAATGCAATTTCAAATCAGGGACGCATCATATATCACTTTGGAGACCATAGTATATGGATGTAATCATATAATTCCAGTGTGAATTGTTGTTTTGGTCCAATAATTGTGGCAGCTGTTTGTTCTACTGATTTTTCAAGCATATGACTTCAGTAATAACACAACATAATAAAGGAATATGAGATTCTGCTACATGTTATTCTAATTGATCCACCACAAGCAGGACACAAGGATAAATAGCCTTCTCCTGCTTTGGTGCCCTTGAAACGGGTAATCATAGGCATATAATCTTTCAATCTGGGGTGCCATCTAGCCTCTGTATCTTGTATCCAGTGATACCTTATTTTCCTTGCAGTTGTCCTTCCTTTTAAAGAAATCTGTTTCCTATCATATCCTGTAGCTGTGAATTCCATAAGTTATTTTGTGTTTCACGAAAAAGTATTTCCTCTTCCTTGATTGCAGGGCCACCTCTTTAAAAAGGCTAGATTCTACAAGTCAGACAGTCATTTCAGCACTTGTCCTTGCTCAGCTACACAAGGTAGTACTGTAAGTGAAATAGGACAGAGAGCAGGAGGGAGAAGCTGTGGCAGTGTTAGAAAAAAGTGATGCTGAAGGTTTTTGTGAAATTAGTAGTGGGCATGTAAAAAGTTTTAATCAGGAAAGATCAAGAAACTGAGATTAGGTGTGAGCAAAATGCATAAAAGGTCTTAAAAATTAGACAATCAATTATTTTACATTACATCTTTTAGGGAAGAACAAATTGAGGGAGCCCTGGCTCCCCATTCTCCTCAGTGCCATGGGACACTTTGCTCATTTGGAGTATTCACCAACATTGCAGAGAATATGGGACACCTTGCCTGTGCAGTGCTCTTCTTATCTATCACAGCAATTACATGTAAGCTACAACTAGTATATATGAGCAAATATGCATTTACATGTCACAACCTTTCCTTTAAGTCCATTTTAGCAAAGCTTGCACATTTTCTTTTTATGTCAAATTAGCCTTGATAAAGAGATACATTTTTAAACTGTCTAGTGACAAGATAAAATCTTAGGCCTGTTACAGACTGCAAAAATAAAGCTGCTTTGAGTCTCTTTGGAGGTATGCTATTTAAATGCTGCATGAGTCCTAAGAGTCCAGAGGTCGCGCCAAAGCCACACTCCATTCCTAAGCACTGGAGGGCAGCTTTGGTGCAGCTTCCGGATTCTTAGGATGCATGCATCATTTAAACAGCATACCTCCAAAGAGACCTGAAGAAGCTTTATTTTGGCAGTCTGTAACAGGCCTTAGTCTTATTTTGTATGCTTTATTATCAATATAACAGTCCCATTTTAATTATGTTTTAATATGGTACTGGATTGTTGTATGGTTGCAAAAGCCTGGTCAGCTAATGTAGAATAAACTTGATTGATTGATTGTATGGTAATAAAATGCATGCTAGTATATGTCAGCAAATGAGTACCATTTGTTTTTCTGATATAAAAAAAGAGTACCCTATCACAGTTTGGTTATAATGTATTGGGGCATTTAGCTTCAGATGCCGTGTGTCTTTAACCAATCTCATCTGCTGTAAGCAGACAGTCAAATGATCCCCACCTGCCCTAATATACTTGATTCTTAAACAAGCACACAACTTTAAAAAGGCACAGTACATCCTGCAGAACAATCTCCTTGATGTAATGTTTTGAGTTAGAAAGCAGTAATCACTAAGTGATGATGTGCACCAGCCCAGAAGATAATTCGGTACAACTTTTATGGCATGCCAGCCAAGTCTTGCAGGATATGAAAAATCCCAGTCAACGCCAAGACTATCCTATGAAAATCAGTTCAAGATGTTCAGCATTCCCATTTGGGACAACACATCCTTTGCACTGTGCATTGCATGGAGACACATTATACTGGTCTGGCAGTGCTAGAAAGCCATGAATGACATATCTAGTATATTCACTAACAAAGCCTCTTGCTCAACTGTATCCTCCCTAAAGGCAATTGCATTACAACATCTCCCATTTAGACTGTGGGCACATGAGGAAGCAAGGCATTTTGCCCCCCCCCCAACAGATGCACCACTGAAACCAATCTTGCACTATGGTAAAAAAAAATGCTACGACACTGCTGTTGAAGTGTGCAACACCAACAAGGCTCATGGGTACATATTTTAAATAGCACATGAATAGTGCACACATTTGAATACAACTCTTATGTTCCAAAACATATTCCTTGGATGGCCTGCACCATTCAAATCACACCAAAGGTATGCAATTGTCTAGCTTGGAATTAACTGGTTACATAATAACTAGTTACTTGTAATTAATGATCCTCCACCAGCATCACAGATATAGATAAGTTACATAAGGCTTATTGAACCAAAAGGAGTTACTGGAATTTTTTGTGTTTATAGTTATGGGGTATGTGGCTTCAATAAATGGTGGGAGAGGTATATCACAGGGTCAAGAGATAGCTGCTGCTCTGATATAGTTATGGAGCTCATTCTCTGATATACTTATGGAGATGATAAGGAGACTATTTTGGACTACAGGTTAAAAGGCTTCAATATTCATTTGTTGTATATATATATACATACACACACACACACACACACACTTAAAAAGAAACTATATCATTTCTCAGAAGTTATGTTTTTGAGAAATGGAAAAGGAAAGAGTTAAATTTCAAAGTATAAATATAACATTCACTATTTACCAGGTCAGACCATCCAACATAGAAATGAATCTGAC
>NC_056527.1:61554551-61656574 GCF_019175285.1 Sceloporus undulatus | reverse complement strand
TGCTTTTTAAAAATAAATTTCCAAGCTTTGGTTTTTATGTACTTGTTATATGTGGACTTTACTTTGTAGTATCTTCTCTCACAAGCTTAGCCTGTAACTGATCAATCACATCTACATATCAGAACTAGTACCAACATGCCTTATGTGAGTCACTTGATTTAAAAAAAAACCCCAAACTAAGAATGTTAGCTAGTTTTTAAAAATAAAATCCTGTGTAATTCTGTGTCATTTTCAAGGAACAATATTAGACTTTTGTTATATTCTTTCTCTGTTTGCCACCTCTTTGCCAAGGAGGAAGGGGCTGGAAAAGCCTGAGGTGGTGATGCCCTGCCCAATGGTGGACCATAAACATTCAGAAATGAAAGCCTGCAGCACATTGGTATGAGGAGGATGGGGATATGCAAAGACAAAAGGAAAGAGGGAGTGAACATGGGCCAAGATGACAGAACAGACAAATAGAGGGAAGAGAAATGTACTGAAATGAAAGAAAAACAAGAGAATTCGCACAGAAAAGATGAAGGGGAAAGTGCTAATGACAGGAAGAACAATTAAACAAAAGAGAGACACATGTAAACAATATGGAGGAAACCGGACAATGAAGAAAGATAGTGATGACTGGGAAATTGCAGACAATATTGGAGGAAAGGAAGACTTTGAATGAGGTAAGAGGAGGATGAGGCTAAGGGGTGGAACAGACTACCCCAAAGAAAGCTGGCAAAAAAAGCAGCCCCAATCCACATTTTTATGGATGCAGGAGCACTCCTGCAGTGTGCAGCGTCTAAACGGTTCACCACTGGAGCGCCCAGAAGCCAGCTCATGTCTGGGAAGCCGAGCAGCTTCCAGGCATCTTGGGGGAATGTGGCATCTAAACACCTCACCCCCAGGCTGCCAGAAAGTTGGCATTTAGAACTGGTCTGTTTTGCCCCTAAGGGAGAGAATGTGAGAGTGCAGCCAGGGAGAGAAGGGTTCAATGGTGACCTGGCCAAAAAGTAACAGGATTCATAAGATCAAAGATCCTTTTCTATGTACTATCATTAATTTCCCACATTTAAACAAGTGTAGTTTGGGCCAGAAATAGAGACTAATATATTTTGCTAGTCAATGGCTATTATTAAATTGCACTTTTGTGAGGTTAAAGAGAATTTCAGCCTAATATTGTTTCACACAAAGTCAATTCTGTCCAAACGGGGATTAAAAATACTAGAGATATGCTTAAAATATGTTGACACATGCGAGTATGTGTCTATTATGTATGTAACACTACACTACCCTTCTTCTTGAAGGAAGCAACAAGTAGTTTTAGCAATTTTCTTACCACCGTGAGAAAGTATGTGAAAACTGGACAGTTCACTTGTTTTTTGGCACAATATCTGCACAAAATTTTGTACAGTTTTTGTGTGTGTCCAGAAAAAAGCTTTCCTACATAGGAAAAGCTGTTTCCTGTGCTTGAAATGCTGTTTCCCTGCACAAAACAACCAAACTGTGTATAGAGTAAGTCATCAAAGGCAAAGATTCTCAGCAGCCAAAGAGTCTTCTCATCAGGGTTTTTCAACCATAATTAAAACATTTAATATTATTTCCATGCCTAGTGTCTAATTATTAATATTCTTTCTGTTTCCAGTGTCTAATTATTAATTTCAGTTTAATAAATGCAAATGGATCTGGGAATCATTATTTATTTTAATACATGATTAATTGTAAGGTGTACAATTTTTAAAAATAAATAGATTTGAACTAAAAGGTTAACTAGTTTATCTTCCCTCTACCAGGTGTGTCTGCTGCTGTTCTTCCACATGTTAAAGGTAGAGAAGCTACCACCATTCACTCTTGCTTTAAATAATGGAGTATTCACATATGGGTACAAACAACTGTAACCCTTCCAGCCGGGAAAGTGAAAAACCTACCAGTGACGTCTAATTACTGCCAGCATCCAATATGAACAGCAGTGACTTTAAACTTTAGTGTTTTTGTCACTAACTTTCATATCTCAAGGTGTATGCCTGTGTAGGCTTGTGTGTTTATGCTGAAATTACTATAGAATACATGTTTTGGGCTATGATTACATTGATTTCTTCACCCATTGTAGCTCTCTGGTTAATTCTGAAGGTACTTAGTTGCTGTATTCCTCAAGTCATTTCCAACTTATGGTGACTCTATGAGTTTTCTTGGCAAGGTTTGTTCAGAAACGTTTGCTGTTGTCTCCCCCTTGAGAATGAGAGAGTGTAAATTGCTTAAGGTCACCTGGGTGTGTTACAGATCACCGCTTTGTGGCGGTCTGCCGGCACTGCTGTTTGCTCCACGAGGGAGCCGCCGCAGCAGCCAAAACGTGCAGCTCCCACGCGGAGCAAAAAAGAAGCTCCAAAATGGAGATTCTTCCTGCGGTGCAGTTATGACGCTGCAAGGCGCCAATGGTGCACTCGCAACATCATAAGTGCTGCGCAACGTGCGGATGCTTAGCGTCCGCTATGTCAATATGGCGGCGGCCGTGTGGAACGGTCGCCGCCATATTGTACGTATTCACTACGTACTAGGGTTAGGGGGGTGCGGAAGCACCGCCCCTTCCTAACCCTAATACGTAGTGAATACGTATAAAATGGCGGTTTGTAACCCGCCTTAGTGACTTTCCAAGGCTGAGCAGGTTTTCGAAGTCCAATCTCTATAGTCATAGTCCAATGTTCAAACTACTATACCACATTGGCTCTCTGAAGGTAATATCTGGATTCATAACACAAAGTAGCATCCTTGTAAATTAGATCTGGGGAGAAATCTAAGAGGTCTGACAAAAACAAAATCCCAACTGTTCCTCCTGCTAGACGCACAGAGTGCATTCAAAGTGTTCCTAGCTGAGAGCTACATCTATCCTAAAATCCCTCTCCTCAGGAAAAATCATTATCTTTAAAAAAAGATGCATCATAAATGCTTAAGTGTCAAAAAACATGCTCTCTTTTGGGGGGAAAGTCACATATAGTGGTTTTCTGGAACCAGTCCCATATTTACTCTCCAAAATACATCATACAGCTCACAGCTGAACAAAACAAAGCATACATGACCAAGACTTAGACTTATTCTTGATGAAGAAAAATTGAATATAAATTATTAGAATAAAAACAATAGCAGTGACAGGAACAATTATAATGATGTACAAGTTTCATTTAACTACATTATCTGTTTAATAGAAAGTATTCCTTTTTCACATTTCTCTCTATAGCTTATCTTTAATAACCTAACACTTAGGCTTCCTCAAAATACTGTGAAATGTACATGAAAATTTACATTGGCCATGCAACATGTTTGTTAAAACAACCACTCACCCAAACATTTTGGGCAACACTGTCCAGAAGAAGTGTGACTGAGATGTTGAGGACATGAAAGAATGGGACATACTTCTTGTATGCACTGTGTTCTGCCCCCCTAAAAGAAAATGGGGCAGTTAGAAAATGCACACATGTTCTAGTGACAACAGAAGAATGCAACCTAGTCTAAACAATATGCTTCTTTAACATGCTAATAATAAAGTTAGGCAATCCATGTCACATGCGTTGTGATACTTCTAGGGCAATGTGTATACTGCACCAAGGTAACTCATGCTAAGCACTAAAGAAATACAAATTTTCTGTCTCCAAAAAGTAGACAATGTGCATAACACCTTGTATTTATTCTATAAGATTTGTTATATACTTTTGACTATTTTGCAAGATTTATTCTGGTTTTGCTACTCATGTAGAGGGGCAAAGCAAAGAACTTCTGAATACAACCAATGGAACTTGTGATAGGCTTGGAAGTAAATAGAAGCAGAGAACAAAATACAGCGTATTTTCTCTACTATCTGCCTCTTGAGATTTTAGCTGGAAATCAGGGGAGTAAAAAAACTTCTTTCGAAATAAATATAGAAAGAAGGAAATCTGGAAAGTTGTGATTTTTGAGAACCCATTATCACATTCTTTGCCCATGGACAATTGTGGTTCGTGCACACACCGGGGGGGGGGGGGGGGGGCAGAGAGCTGTGCATCTTCTATACACAAGCTGAAAGAATATTCAAGGACAGTTTAAGAGTCATTTGCCTAGGCACAATACAAACTCAACTCTACTTAGCTTGACAACATTTCAATTCTTTTTAATCACATCAACTGTATCTATGTATGGATGTGGTGCTATTTGTTCATTTATTCAAATACAAAATAATTTTACAGACAGAAATAGCAACAGAAATAGCAAGTACATTTCTATACCGCTTATCAGTACACTTACAGTAAACACCCCCTAAGCGGTTTACAATAAGTAAGCTAATTGCCCTCAACAAGCTGGGTACTCATTTTAGTGACCTCGGAAGGATGCAAGGTGGAGTCAACCCTGAGTCCCTGGCTGGGATTGAACTCACAACTTGTGGTGTGTACAGGCATTTAACCACTGCACTGCCAGGGCTCTTGATTTGGGTTCACACCTAACTTCCATGTATTTAAATGCCCTTTATCTGTAGAACCTAAACACTTCAACATGAACACACAATGGCCTAAATCCTATTAGTCCTGACAAGACTCAATTTACCTGTGTGGTGGCTTAAATTAAAAACTGATTGAATACTTCCACTTTAGTTGGGACTAGCCAATACAATTCCAGTCAAAGTCTCCTATAGAGACCAATGTGGATCCCTCCATATTCCTGGAATGCACATATAGTCGGGCCCTCCATACACAGGCATCATGCAGACAACACATATGGGGGTTGGAATGAAAGTCTTGGATCAGCCTTTTCCATCACATGTTAATGAGCATCTGAATGAATGAGCAAGAACAATTTCAGACTGAAGATGGAGACTCATATGTTTGTATGTTTCTTTTTACTGCACATATAAAATGAGCATATCAGAACAGAGGCTTTCTCACTGACATTTTCACAGAATCATAGAATCACAGATTTGGAAGGGACCCAATGGGCCACTGAGTCCAACCCCCATTCAATGCAGGATCTCAAACTAAAGCACGCTCAGTAGGTATCTCTCCGACCTCTTTAAAGATGTCTGGAGAAGGAGACCCAACTATCACTCTAGGCTATTAGTTCCATTGCCAAGCTGCTCTTACTGTCAATAGGTTCCTTCTAATGTTCAGTTGGAAACTACTGTCCTGTAATTTAAACCATTAGACATGGTCCTGGGGTAGCTGAGAACAGACCTGCCCCCTCCCCTCTGTGACAGCCCTTGAGGTGTTTAAAAAGTGCAATCATGACACTCCTTAGTTTTCACTTCACCAAGTTGAACATGCCAAGATCCTTCAGTCTTTCCTCATATGTTTTGTTCATTGTGTCTCTTATAATCCTTATTGCCCTTCTCTGAACATGCTCCAAATTGTGTATCTCTTTCTCAAAATGAGGTCCTCAGAAATTAATGTTGTACTTCAGATGATGCCTAACATGCACAAAATGTGCATTACTTCCCTCAACTTGGAAACTATGCTTCTATTAATGCAGGCTAAAATCTCATTCACTTCTTTGCTGCAGCTCATGTTCAGCTTATGATCAACAATAATCCTAAAGTCCTTTTCCCATGTAGTAGTGCCAAACCATGTGTCCCTCATCTTATAAGTGTGTGTTTGAGTTTTGAAGCTTAGATGTAGAATTTTGCATTTATCTGTACTGAATTTCATTTTATTCATTTCTGCCCAATTTTCTATTTATCTAGTGTCTTTTGTTCCCATGTTCCAATGTGTTAGCCATCCATCCCAGTTTTCTGTCATCTGTAAACGACTCCCTCTACCTCATAATCTAAATTATTGATAAAATGTTGATGCCCCCAGGACAGAAGCCTGAAGTACTCCCCTTGAGACCTCCTTCCAGTTTTAAGTACAGCCATGGATGATAACTCTTTGAGCAGGGTTTTCCAACCCATTATGGATTCGTCTGACAGTGTTCCCATCTATTCCACATTTAATCAATTTGCTAATCAAGATATCATGTGGTTTCTTTATCAAATGCTTCATTAAAATCCAGATAAATTGCATCCACAGCATTCCCACTATCTACTAAACTAGTGACCTGATCAAAAAAGATGAAAGGATTAGTTTATCAGAATTTGTTCTTGATAAACCCATGCAGGCTCCTACTGATCACTGCATTGTCATCAAGATGCTTGATATCTGATTTCAACACAGGAAGCCAGTCAAGTATTTGTGGCCTTAACTGGATTCTGTCTTAACACAATTCTAGGTACATGTTGCAATTCAATATAAATTCAATATAAATTCAACACAAATTCCCAGCTTGTTGATTAGTACTAAATTAACAGCAATAAAATATTTTCTTATGAAGTTTTATTTAGCATTTCCATAATCCTGTAGTAGACTGCAGGAGTTAACTATCCTGACTTTGATCTTTGTTTCATTATCACTTCCTTTCTGCATACTTCCAAGTAGTCTGAGGTGTTTAAGAAGCTTAGGCACTGATATCATCTGCTTAGCATTCATTTTCTGATGAGCATTCTGAGAGAGAGAGAGAGAGAGAGGAGGAGGAGGAGGAGGAGGAGGAGGAGGAGAGGTGCAGATATTTCTATGAGGAGAGTGGTAGGCTTATGCAGATCTGAAGGGAATCATTATCTAGCAACCCTGACAGGACCTGCTAGAAGATGGAAAGAAAATAAGGCAACCTATTTGTTATTTCAGCAAAACATCAGGTATGGAGTAGTTAAAAGAAAAAAGAGAAAAAGACCACCATCCCCCAGATTGTGATAGTAAACTTTATAGTGCTTCCAGAAAGAAAGAGCAGAGAGACCCCCCCCCAACCCAGTACTTACCAGCTTTGACAAAACATGTTATAGATTAATTTTAATACTGCTATATGGAAATCTCAATTATTTATCTGATTTATATATTTAGATATCCACAGTTCTTTCTACAGCTTCCCTCTCCTGCCCCAAACAGTGTGGATGTAACTCCAAACTATGATCTAGTCTTATATGAAGAAGCCTTGGGCTCAATATTTTGAGGATGAGAGAGGATTTCACACCCTGACCTTTTAAAAAAAGAAATTGTGACCAATGGGAAGCACTCCTTAACAGGACCAGCCCATTAAAAGCAAAGTTTGGTAAAAAAAAAAAATCTTTTTGTGAGAATGGAGCATGGAGAACCAGCACAAGGTGCAACATAAGTCAACTTGAACCATGTCATATCCTTGTTCAAGCATATAGTGAGATCACACCCCACCTATAAAAGTAATGAAAAGGCCAGTCACATGTAAAAAAGAGTATGGTTATCCATTGTTGTGTTAGAACGGTAATGTGATATAGGCCCGTTACACACGGGCTCTTGAGGCGCCCCCACGTGATAGGGGTTGGCCGGGGACCTAGCATCCACACAGGCCTCACCCCTATCACATGACGGGGTGTAATAATGGCAGCACCATATACACACAGGCGCCGCCATTATTACGTGTCAGACGCATAGCGTCCGCACGTCGCACGGCGCTTAAGATGTCGTGAGTGTGCCATTGGTGCCTCGCGGTGTCATAACTGCGCTGCGGGAAGAAGTGCCATTTTGGGCCTTCTTATTTGCTCCACGCGGGAGCCGCGCAGTTTGGCTGCTGCGGCTCCTTCACAGAGCAGCCAGCAGCGCCGGCAGACTGCCACTTTTAGGCGGTCTGTAACGGGCCATAGTTACCCTTTTATAATCAAGGAAAAGGAATTAGTTATAGTTAACTAATACTTTGTAACTGCTTCCAGGCTTTAGTCTAAAGCAGTGATTCCCAAAGTGGGTGATATGCTCCCCTGGGGGTGGTGAAAGAATGGTGTGCAGGAAAGACAAGGTGGAACCAGTGGTCTTTAGGACCATGATGGAGATGAGGATTACATTAAATGTCTTTTTAGGGTCCCCAGAAAACCATCACACAGCCTTGCTGATCATTTTGTGTGGTAGCGTCTCTTGATCTTTGCCTTCCCATGTGAGTTCAGTCTCTTACAGGCATTTTTCACTAGCAGTGGCAATGGGGAACCTGTGCAAGGCTTGGGCACAGGGCATGACTTCTGTGGCACCATTTTGGGACAGACTGGAGCAAAGAGCTAGAGCACATGGTGGTGGGGGGGAGAAGCGGTGGCAAAAAGAAGTTTTCAAATTTGGGACCCTGCTTAAGCTTTGTGAGCTTTGCTGGGACTTGGTTAGCAGGTTGGGCTTGCACTGCTGCTCCTGCTTTCTTTCATTCGACAGAGGTAGTAGAAGAAACTATTTTTGTAGGAGAGTGGACACTTGAAAGTGTGTACGGAAGACTTGTCTGTGGGGAAGGAGTATCTGTGCTTAGAAAGAGTTCTTAGAAAGAGTTCTTTGTTTTTGAACAGGTCCTGTAGTTAAAATCTCTCCCTTTCCGACCCACAGCAGTCTCCAGTCCAGCGCATGTGGCCTCTGTAAACTCCCTTCACACACACTGGCTGCACCTTTCTCTGCCCTGATGAAGGATTGAGAGTCCCTCCTCTCTGGAGAGAAGTTTTCCCTTGCATCTGGTCACCCCGGGAGCAGCAATTGAGCAGCTGGCTGAGCAGCAACCAAGAGGCCTCTTGCCCATACTGGCCTTTGCTGCAGGGCCTGGCATAAGTGAGAAACTTCTCAGTTGCTGCTTAGCCAGCTGCTCAGTTGCTGCTTCCAGGATGACAGGGCACAAAGGAAGCAGTGACTGAGAAGCCAGTCAACAGCAACCAAGAAGCCTCTTGGCTACACCAGCCTTAGCTGCAAGGCTAACACAGGCAAGAAGCTTCTTGGTCACAGCTTAGCCAGCTGCTTGGTTGCTGCTCCCAAAGTGACTAGATGCAAAGGGAGCAGCAACCAAGACTGGTTGTTCTGAATTTTCAGTAGAAAAGGTAAAGGTAAGGGTTTTCCCTTAACAAGATTATCTAGTTGTGTCCAACTGTAGTGGGCGGTGCTCATCTCCATTACTAAGCCAAGGGAGCCAGTTAAGTCTTGACTTAACATCAAAAAATGTGCACTAGGGGTGAGCGGGCGCTAAGGTTGCTGCCCAAAAGGAAAAGGGGTGGTAGCCTGAAAACGTTTGGGAACCACTGCTCTAAAACATAATGACAACGCACTGTGGAATGAAGATGAGAATAATAGTTCAGTATGAGACCAGATTTGGGAGAAGATGATTTCTAAGTGTATAAAGCCTTGGAACAACACAGCATAAACGTCTTGGGGATAAAAGACGGAGTGAAGGTTGAACTACGGTAATATTTTTTGAGCAGCCTAGCCCTTTAAATGAAATATCATCAACATGGGTATTAGTACAGAGGCTCTAGTCAGGAAACATGGTTCATCTGTTCTGTGTTGTGCACAAAGCAAAAGAGACGATGTCATCCTAAGCAATATTTTGTTTGGGGATGATGAGCTGTGGTCCTTCCTCCAACTTGTTTCAGAAGAACAACAACTGATGAAGGTGACCAGGGGTTCAAGTCTAAAGATGAATGAGCAAGGAAAGATGCTTCTATTTCCACTAAAGGTCTTCTGTGACTATCCGGAGAACTCAAATGAATTCATATTTTAAAGAAAAATGTTACAGATAATCTCAGCTAAATTTCTTGTGTAGCTCATAATTTAAAGCAGCATAAATAGCCAGCAATAAACTCAGCACTCCTCAACCCTAAAAGGAAAGAATTATGAGTTGTGCACAGCCATATGTAGACAGGATGCCTCTTTATGCTCTCTTGAGAGACAAGTAAAATAAAGACTACCTTTCCAGAGCACAGAGGAGAAGGTTTGCTTGCATAGGGAGTTTACCAATACATTTTAAGGACAGCACTCAGAAATTAATGCATTGCCTTTACTGCACATATACTATAACAAGATTTTTAGAGACCAAAGTTGTTGTTTTTTTAAAAAGCCCTTTTATTTCCCACCCACCCCCCATTGCCGCCACCGTCTGCACTTGCCCCAAAGGGGCTGATGAAACATCCTGAATCAGGTCTGTGCTCATAATCCTTTCAACAAAGCATCTAGGGATACAAAGCATATTGTGGTCTGAAACCACTGCTCTGAATTATGAATCAGTTGGGAAATGCCGAAATGGTTTTTTTTCCATTCGGTCAGCTCAGAGAACAGATCTTTTTCAAGAACTGCAGGTGCAACATCAGAGAATTTAAACCTGTGGCTTTTCAAACATGGTGTGCTTGCTCTTTATGCCATGAGAAAGGCTTAAAAACAGGTTACACAGGAAAATGGTAATGTAGTATTGCCTGAAGAATGAAGTTAGTAGAAACAACTCTTGGGTGAAGTGAGAAACACTTCTTGTGGCTTAAAGAATTATTTACAGGGCAGGGATGCAGATTTGGGCAGGATCACTTGGATCTATATCTGGTCTATATATGTAGCAAGAAGAAGGCAGAGTAGATTGTGCCACGTACAGCAATAGGGGGAGAAAATAACATGGTGGAATTATGGGGTTAAAACACCCTATTAGTAAAGAAAAGAAAAGAAATTAACAGAATGGGATATATGGACATATTTGGCCCAATCCTGGGGTAAACAGTCCTTATCCTGGATCATAACCTGGTTTGTTGTGGAGCGTCCTTGAAACTCTGGGGCAAACCCTGGCTGTTCGAACGCCCCCACATGCTCCTAACTTTTCAGTGTCATTGCTCCTACTGGGAAGCTCCCTGTTGATGTGGAAGTGGGGTGCCTGACCATGTGGCTGCAGCCAAGCATCCTGTTTCTGCATCAGATGTGGTGACAAATGGCTTCCCAGTAGGAGCAACAGTACTGAAAGATATGGAACACGCACTGATAGTGGGTCCCTGTGCCAGCATGTGCCAGTACGGGGATGGTCACATAAACACCTGCCTCTCCCCGTACTGGTCTGGAGACTGATGCAGGTGAGCACCCCTGACAGAATAGCATGGATTCAGCCTATGTTTTCCTGGCTCATTTGTTCAGGGCCTAAACCATTCCAATCTTAACTTGTTGAACATGAAAAAATGGAAGAAAAACTAATTCTAAAATCTTGTTTGTTATTTGCTTGTACTGGTACAGTCGCCCCTCCTTTCTTGTGGACTTGAAGTCTGAGGTCTTCAATATTCACAGAGGGGCGACTTCTGTAATTTTCAGTGGGGCGCTTGTTCGTGGGCACGTGCCACATTCAAGCTTGAATATTGGCAAGTCTCCATTTTTGCAGGTCTGGAACAGATCCTCCATGAAAATGGAGGGCCAACAGTAAAATACATCAATACATCATATTGGAATGTATGAGAAAAACTACATGCAAAAGATAACATAATGTCTGCACCCTTGTTAGCTGTCCAGAACAGGAACTTTTGCAAGCTTCTAATCCTGATCGCAAACTATGGTTAGCATTAGCTATTATTATGTTGACGGTTTAGACCCAAAGTCCAAAACTTAGTTTTAATTAATCAGATAAGGAAATGTTGCAGGTTGGCAGACAGCACAGGCTTGTACGCTATTTCCATCACAAAAACCTGTTTTAGCAACTAGGCAGTGTGCCAAAGAAAGTCACCTAATAAGTCACTAGAGAACTCAATTTTCCATAATATTTTTCAGAACATTAGTTTGAAAATTTCACTTGCACTCTTCAGTACAAAATAACTTTTTTGTTCTCTGCTATTGTCATTGTCATATTTTTACAGTTACTATGTCAAAATTGTTCTTATGAGGATACAAACAAAGAAAAAAAAGCCATGCCTCTTTTTAGAAATCAAAAATCCTATCTGAATTGGAACTATTAACTTTAGCAATGTTCTGTTCACAATTCATCCATTTCCATCAGAAAAGTTATTGTTAGTTTTATAAACCATCACAATTATAAACAGTCAATAGTATACAGCAATAAAACATCACAAAGAAATAAGGTCGATGCAAACCAAACCTTTCCATGAGAAAACAAAATCAAATGAGCTACAAATTATACTGTAGCTATTAGAAAGAAAGAAGGGAAGGAAGGAAGGAAAGATACTTACTGTAAATACTGTTTTATGGAGTAATTTAAAGAACCCAAGTCCCTGCCTCTATTGCACTTTAATTTCTGATAGTGCAGATAACAACCACAGGAGGAAAAGGAAGAGGAAAGGACTGTAGGTCAAGGCATCAATACCACTGGTGGATATAGAAATATTAATAGGGAGCACTCCAGGATGTGTGCTGAAAGAGGAATGTTAGATATTTGGGGAAATAAAGCAGCGAGAAGAGAGTTTCAATCCATATCAAAACATACAAAAGCAAAAGGTACTGATGATACTTTCCTAATTCCATTAATAAAAAATACCCTTTATTCAGTTATAACTTTAAATGTTAACTACATCATCATCATTATGTACCTGCACAATGAATATACATTCAATAATGGAGCTCAGTTTTTATACACATACATATGAATGCATATATGTGTGTGTGTGCACACGCATACACATTCCAGAAGTGTCTGTGAGCCCATACTGACAGGCCAAAATAAAGCTGCTTCAGGTCACTTTGGAGACACGCTGTTTAAATGATGCATGCGTCCTAAGAGGTCAGAAGCCATGTCAAAGCCACGCTCTAGTCCTAAGGCCTGGAGCACAGCTTTGGTGCAGCATCTGGCCTCTTAAGATGTGTGTGTCATTTAAACAGCATACATCCAAAGTGACCCGAAGCAGCTTTATTTTGGCTTGTCTGTACAGGCCCTTTGAGTATCCCTTATAGAAATCAAACCTTGTGTAACTGTAATTAATGTGGAATAGAATGCCAAAGATAAAGCAAATGGGCATTCTTCCAATTTAGGTTTTACATACTTATCATAAACAAATTTATGCAGAAAAGAGAAATTATATATTTTTGTTATGAATCTTAAAACATGCTCTGTCCTTCTGCCTCTATGTGTTCATATAGGATGAAAGTGGGGAGAGGAATTTTAAATAAAGTACAACAGATAATACATGTATACCAGTTTGCAGTCTGATACTATTTTAATTCCTTTTTCTTTCCCTATGCTGTTAATTACAGTTGGCCCTCTGTGTCCACAAATTTTTTATCCAAGGATTCAATCATCCACTGCTTGAAGATACTCCACATTCTGAAAAGCAAATCTTGATTTTTGCCATTTTATATAAGGCACACAATTTTACTACACCTCTGTATTTAATGGGACTTGAGCATCCACAGATTTTGGTATCCATAGAGGATAATTTGTTTTTTATTTTTATTTATATACCGCTATTTCAAAGATCATAGCAGTGAACAGCAAGTAAGCTAATTAGCAAGTAAGCTAATTTGCCCTCAACAGTCTGGGTACTCATTTTTGCGACCGTGGAAGGATGCAAGCCTGAGTCGAGCTTGGGCCCTTTTGCTGGTCTTGAACTCGCAACCTTGTGGTTTTGAGTGAATGGCTGCAGTACAGGCATTTAACCACTGTGCCACCAGGGCAGGATCGAGGAACCAAACCACAGTGGATACCAAAAGCCCACTGTAATCTTGTTTATGCTATTGTACCCAGAAATCTTTAATTGTAAAACTTAAGAAACCTAATAGAAAAAAAGCTCATCTGCTTCTATTTGGGAACCAGAACTCACAATTTGAGAATTAGAATTCACAGTATTGCATACCCTCCAAAGTTTCACAGATGAAAACCAGGGCGATTGTGGTCAAGAGTGTGGTCAAAATGGCAAAAGCTATTAATGCAGAAGTACTTGCAAACTAGGAGAGGCTGCAGCAGATTTCTTTTCCCTGAGCCTACTGAGAAGGGCAAGATTCTGCCCCTTTTCTTTCTTCCCCGCCTGATGAATTAAGTGAGTGAAAATTACTCTTTAACTTTAACCTCATTTTGCAGCAGTTGAAGTAAGCTGTAGTAAGATAAAAGGGAAGAGTGGAAGGTGGACAAAGAAACTGGGATGTTTCCAAAACAGCTGAAAAGTGGGATGGTAGAGGGACAAGGGGGGGGGGTTTATGATATTATTATGGGTGTGCTAAATTTTGATTATCTATTATATATAAAGCACAGTAAATTAGATCATATAAATGTGAAAATATGTTTCCCTGCATTCACATGCATATACAGAGAAAGAGAGAGATGTATTGGCATTGATTACCACTGTGGAAGGATATAACACCAATCTTCATGGAAGAAGCTGGCTTGATCTTGCTATAATTCTAGGAGTTCCTTGTTCATGTAACACAAGCCTTGAGACATTAGAACCCCAAGTAATTATGGCATCGCTCCCCCTTTGGAATTAAGTTTTTTGTGGCTGCACCCAGCTGCAAGAAATTTTTTGTACCGTCCATGAGCTAGCAATTTAGTTCAAAGTGAAGCCACTGAATTACAGACATCCTTCCCAACAACTGACAAACATGCCAAAGTGTGTGGTGCCAAGTGCTGCTTTTTGTCATCTACTCCAAGGACTGCTTCCTGAGCATACAAAAATACACTTCACTATATCAGGCTTATAGCCAAAGTGAATCGTCATGATGCCAAAGAACTTCCTCTTAGTAAAGAGACTGAATTAAACCTGCAACATAATAACCTAAATAACCTACTTGTTACTGGTAAAACTTTACAATTTTTTTTAAAAAAAATTAAAAACCACAATATGCAAAAGTTAAAATGAATCAGAAAAAAATGAAAACCAAGTTAAAACATACAGTTCACCCTTGTTTTCTGCTGGGGTTTCGTTAAAAGACCTCCCATGAATAATAAAATCTGTGGATGTTTGAGTCCCATTAAATACAAGGCCATAATAAAATGATGTCCCTTGTATAAAATGGAAAAATCATGATTTGCTATTAGGAATTTATACTTTTTTGGAATATTTCCAAGTCGTAGATGCTTGAATCCATGGATAAAAAAATCTGTGGATAAGGAGGGCCAACTGTATATTAAAACCCACACACCAGTACAGTTAATTATAACTCATTAAATTCAATACTGCTACCTAAAGCTCTATTAAAATGTACCAAACTGCTAATCAGTGTTCAGAACCAAACCAAATATACATAAAATAAACCATGGGCTGTGGTTGACCATCTTGCCAGTGCAGCTTCTACAAACCCACTTTAGATCTTGATTTCGGCTTTGGCTTTTCTAGCTGATTGTAAGCTAAAGCTGCATAGCAAAGATGTCACCATATTTTCAGAGAAAGGTGGTATTTGGAAACTTGGGGGAAACACAAGATTTGCAGAAGTACAAAACATCTTTAGGAGAGAGCTCTAGAGAGAGTGTATTAAAAAGACATCGTAAACAGTAGGTGTGGAATGCAGACTGACAGGGGGTAGGGGTCAGGAAATCAAGAAAGTTGGCAATGGAGATGGGCACCTAAAGAAGGCACCTAACCTCAGAAGAAAAATTCTGAACAAGTGCTGAATTCTAAACCAAAATATAAAATGTGGCCTTGGACTGTATGCATTATGGAAGCCTCCAGGAGAGGCAGCTCTCCATTCAAATAGATCACAGAGCTCCCCTGGACTGTTTTAACATTTAAAAATTAATAACAAACCACTCCTTCAAATTAATAACATATTTCCAGCCACTTCCAGTTTCGTTTTGTTTTTATTTTATTTTGGGGGGTTTGCACATTTTTGGCAGTCCATACAGTGTCCAAGAACAAAAAAATAAGGCCCTGGCCCAGGCAACATAGACTCCTTCTGCACCATTTATTGCAGGTCCCACTTGTTAATCCAATCCAGTGTAATGGTTGCCAGACTTCCTAATGTCCAGTTAAAAGCAACTTCCATGTATGTGCATATACTAGACTGATTTATGGCTTACTTTGTGAGATAGCAGTCATATGCATTGCTGAGACCATGATCTCTTCCACATAGATTATTGGGACTCACCCTCAGTCTTGTACACTGAAGTTTCATATATAACTCACTGAGAGAGGAGGGAAAGAGCAAAATGTTTTACTGCAGCTGTTCACATGGCTTATTTTAAACAGAAGTGCAGAATGCCTAAAGAGCTAGTAGGCTGGCTGTAGTAGAAGCTTCAGCCGCACTTCCAGATGCATACGTGGTACTCCCAACGCATGTAGCTCTGTGGCCACAGGCTGTTATTATGGAACCCAAGGCATTTCCCTCCATTACAAATCCTTCCTCAGTAAACGGTTCTTCTTTTGCCTCTGCCCTGCCTCCTACAGTTTAATGGAGAACTATGGAAATTTGACTTAATGAATTGTGGACTACAGTAAGTTGTCAATGCACACAGGCATATGCAGCACACACACTTCCGCTTAAAGAACATTTGCATTCCACACTTATCACTGATATAATCTCCGGAAAGACAGGATTTCACACATGCCACTTCCTTCAGCACAGCTATCAAAGGGCTTCCTTAACAGGAAATCCTGCTTGTTCTTCGAAATATGCAGACATAAGAGATTGGAAATATTATATCTAATGCAGTAATAGACATACGTACCCAGTAAAAGTCTCAGAACATTTGCAGCAAACTTCATAAAGCTAAAACATATTTGCAGAAACATAATCTTCACATGCTTTTTAAAAAACCAGCTGTGCACCCACATTACTCATTATCAATGGCACTGTATCTGTTATGAATTCAGCTTCAGGGAATATATGTTTGCTCTATGTATAATATATGTAAAATATGTTAACTCAGATATGACCATATAGGTAATCTCAAAGCATTTTCCCCTGGAGGCAATAAACCAGTTCTCATTGTGTGTGCTTTAGTTTAAGCTCTTCACCTTAACGTCTCTTAGGATCACAGTAATATGGTAATGTGTTGGATGGAATCTGCTTAAATTGCAATAAAGGCTAGCAAATTTATTGTAATGTAAACACACTCTTAAATCAGTCAGAACTTAAAAGCTCAAATTCCATGAGATTTTATGTTCTAATTAAGGTCATAACTGTGCATAACACAATGTTCCATTAACAAAAGCTACTACACACCAGAGATCTGTAAGACAGATTCAATACAAAGGGTAGTTCCTATGATTTTCAGTGCTATTCTGCAAAGAGGTCTACATAGTCAGAATTGAGTTAGAAAGCAATTGGTTTCGAACAATTTAAAATGTGGACACAGGGGTTGTCCGCATTTGCCAAAAGACCTGTGTCCCCCTTGGCTTCACATCATCCAGTTCAGATGATGCAGGCCAAAACCTCAGGGCCAAGAATGGGCTCAAACCTGACAGACCAGACACGGTGGACCTGGCCCGATCCTTGGGTAAACAGCCTTAACTCTGGATCAATTTGACTAATCTATTTACATGGCCCCTCAAACTCCTTACCTTTCCACACCATCACTGGTATTAAGAATTCCCCCCATCACCACTTCTGATGCAGAAACAGGGCACCTGTCCACATGGAAGCAGCCAGGCACCTCAATTCCACATCAGACAGGGCAATGGGAGGGGGGGTCTCAGTACCAGCTACTGTGTGGCAAAGTAAGGTACACGAACCAGTAGCGGGTTCCAGGTTGGTGCAGGGACGGGTGGGTAAACATCCTCTTTCTTCTACCAAATAATTTAAAAAAATTAACACTCTGAAATAATTGCCAAGCATAGGCTATTGATAGAGAGATGGTAAGGGTATCAAGGCTTTTATGGATCATTAATGTTGTGTTGCTAAAGCAATATTTCAGAATGTTCAAATCTTGTTCGCAGCTACGCTGTCATCCTAGAAATCAGAAAACAGAACACAAAGCATCACCAACATGTTACTTGTAACTACCTTCCCTTGACTGGTGCCTCAGCCATTGAGGATACTGTACGTATCCTGTTTGATTGTTGTATTTATGACAAGGTGAGATCCCATTTTTGGTAAGAATGACCAATTGGGATTCTATTGCTAAATTGTACCATTTTCTTTTTGGAGAGAATTTACATCTAGTGTGCGGGGCGGGTTAGGAAGGGGCGACTCTTCCTAACCTTAGAACGCCCCTTCGTAACCCTAGCACGCACGGAGTGCGTCGGAAGTGGTGGTGTGTAACCCGCTTGTGTGTGTTTGTTTTATATGTCTTATCTTGTATTTTATTAGATTTGCTTTTATTTAACTTTTATGTGCTTTTATTTATGTGAGTTTTATCTTTTTAGTTAATTTTATATGAGTTTAAGGAGTGGCTCAGTTTTATCCCCGTATGTATTTTGATATCTTGTATTTTATTGATGATATGGTCAGTTGACTAATCAATAAACTTGTTGTTGTTGTTGTTACCTTCCTTTTACCTCAGGGTATGAATGTGGTGTTCAGACTTTCTACAGTGCTACTTTGTAGCAGTAGGAATTGGCTTTGACTTTGGTAAAACTATCTGAAATATCGTACCTACCTATATGAACATACCTGAGTCTAGAGTTAGCCTTTGTTGACTTCATGTTAAATATAAAATGCATCATATATAACTTGGGGACTAAACAGACTAGCATAAAACGCCAGCATCGGTGTGGAGTGGGTGTGCGGCATGCCACATGCCCTGATCGTCCTGATGTCAACATCACACCGCCCAACCGACCGCATGAAACGTGGAAAAGCCACCACCGCCACACCAAGGGTGCCCACTCTAAATAGTAGCAGCATTGTGCCAGTTCTTTTTGGCATGGCAAAGTACCAGATCGGGGCCATCTGTTTTGCCCCTTAGTTTGGCATAAAATTGTTACTGTATTGTTATAGTGTGCCTTCAAGTTATTTCTGACTTATGGTGACCCCAAAGCAAATCTATTGTGGGGTTTTCTTGGCAAGATTTATTCAGAGAGGATTTGCCAATGCCGTCCTCTAAGGCTAAAAGCATGTGACTTGCCCAAAGGCATCCTTTAGGTTCTATAGATAAGCAGTGATTTGAACCCTGGTTTCCCTGAGTTCTAGTCCAATACTAAACCACACTGACTCTCTGGCATAAGATTATCATCTCTGATGTATTAAACACACTGTTTATTAAGAATATAATTACAAATTGAACTTTTTAGAAATTTCGTGCTTTTGTGGTCACCATAGTAAGGAAAACATGAACTATAAGGAGCTACCTTGGTTTTGCCAGTTTGAGGAGGTGACAAGAAAAATGTCCAGTACAAATCAAACAAATCATTAACATTAATAAAGTAAGAATAATTATTTTTGTTTTTAGGAGTTCCTTACAGCATAAACCAGGCTGAACACACTCATTCCAGTAAAAAAGAACTGAGGGGAAAAACTCAAATCAAGCATAGTAATGATATAATACTGTACACAGTCTTACATAAAAGTCTTCCTATTATAATGTTTTTATAAACAATTTGGGGACAGTAAATGTCTTAAATATTATATTCATCATTCTAAAAGAAAATATTCCACAAGCTACAATTTTCCATTTTTTAAAAAATAAACAGAATAAAATGTTTTTCTCCCAAATTTTTCTGTTCTCTTCCCAGGCTCTACATTTCTACCCAACGCTTGAGAGCCTCACTGGAAGGCTTCTCCCTGATCCCATCAGTTTGATAGTCTCGTCTGGTGAGGACACAGAACAGTATCTTCTCTGTGCGTGCTTTATCTTTATTGTTATGTTTTTACATGATTTTAACATTTTAAGATAAATGACATTTTAATATGATAGCTTGTATAATTGTGTTTTAACAATTTTGTTATCAGGTTTTTAGTGCTTTCTTGTTTTAGTCTTCTTGTAAGCCAGTTTGTGTCCCATGTTAAGATAAAATAAAATGTCCCTTGCTACAGTACTCATACAGATCAAAATATATAGTATAGTAGCAACACACCATTCTGTTGTACAAAATGTAGAAGAGGAATCTATAACAAGTCTAGTACTGTATAGTTTTGTTTTTCAAATATGATTGTTACTTTTTAATAACTGTCACTGTCATTTTATTTTACTGTTTGAAGATACCTTGACAGTTTTGGTAGAAAGACAAACAGAAATCAGCACCACCACATTCTCACTATGTCTTCTAAAACCAAAGATGAGACTGCCCACCTCACTGCCAGAGCTATAAGCCACCTGATTTTCCTATCTTAGGAAGGGAACCATACGCTTTACAACAAACAGATGTTCACCAGATGCAGCTTTCCCCCCCATTATGACTATAGTGATAAAACTACCTGATTTGTATTTTCTCTGCCTTAGAATTTTATTTTTGCTTGTTTAAAAGAAATGGGGAAACCTATCCAGAAAGAATCCTGCCAATTCTTCACATGGTATACCAAACAAGCCTCAGGAGTAAAGCTGGATATTTCCCCATCAATTCTTGTCACTTCACTGTCTCAACTTTTAAACTGCCAAAATGAGTTATTAGCTCCACATCCAAAACAAAATGGATTGGATCCAAGTGGGTTGGATGAGGTAGTTCCCACTGAAATAACTGGGACTTAAGTTAGCCACAGACTGATTTCAATGGGACCTAAGTGCAACTAATTTAGTGAGAGTCCAATCTAAGATAAATATGATTCACTGAATTTTCTCTTATTTATCCTTTGTTGTCCCACATTCATCACTTTTTCCTGTTGCTTATCATTCCTGCCTTTTCCTTCACTTCACTACCTCTATACTCTTCACTCTCAGCCAATAATAAGATGTAAGATCCTAGGATTAGGGCTCCATTTTTTATTGTAAAGTCTGAGAAAATAGTCTATGGGGCAACATGTTTTATCTTTTCCACCAGGCAAAATTTGTACAAACGAATGAAAGGTAAGCTCTAAAACCCACATTCAATTCCTCTTCTTCAGCTGGAAAAAGGTGTAGCAAATATGTTTCCCAGGGAAGGGTCAGAAGGTTAGAAAGGAGGAGATGCTCATTTCCTTTAGCTGGTGAACACTCATTCAAGATAAACCAATTTCCCTCCTTTGCTCCTCAGTGTACATTCTAGGCCATGATGTTCTCAGCTGTATAAACTGTTGGAATTTATCAGCAGGGTTTATACTAATTTTAATGTGATGGTACCAGCCAGTCTTTTTCACAAAGAATAAGAAAATGTCATCTGAAAGTGAAGATTGGCTTCATGGCCAAACCATAACTATAGGCCACTGGTTAGCAGCCGAAATACCTTCCAGCCACAATGACAAAATAATAGCTGTTCCTATGCAAAAAGCAGGTTTAGTGTTAGAGCCAAGTGCCATGTTTATTTAGATATGTGCTTCACTGCTCTTCTAAGTGGAAGCTGATGACAGATGTGTTTTTAAGGAAAAAATATTAACTCTAGAGATGTCCACATCTGTTCTTTTTCAGCCAAGCCTTACAGAATCACACCTCATTTTTCAACAGCAAAGAGTCACACACACCCCTTTACACACTATCTAAAAATACTGGTGTAAATTACTGGTACCGGTGCCTGACAGCTTTATTATAATGCCTCTGAACCATTGTGCTTAATATTTTAGACTTAGGTACAAATATGAAGCGGGACTGAGCTGGTCAGTAATAGTCCACATGGTGTGATATGCAGTCATAGCCATTTCCTTTGTGGGGTTTCCACCTACATTTTGATAGTAGCATGGGGAACTTTATAACTTGGCCTAGACCTCATAAATAATTGTATTCATTTTAGATCATGATCTTCAAAGCAGCCTTCCCATCAAGCCACACTGTCGAAAGAGAGGTAATTTTGGAGGGGAAATAACTGAGAATCCCGGGTGCAGCATACTAGCTGGGCTGTTCTCAGTATTTGTAATCCCTCCCAAAAAGTAACATTTTAAAGCTGCTTCAAGGGAACCCACATACATAAATAAGGAAGCAGTTATGCACCAGGAATTTACAGTCTACTCAGTTAGGAAAACCACTTAGACAAATGTTCCTATTCACCTTGTTCATACTTCTAAATCCCCTCCTGTATGGCCTTTGATTCTTCTTCCCTCTATGCCTATGACATTGTTCAGTCATGGAGAATGGCCTCAATCGAGAGCTGCTACTTCTTTTGCCACTTCGGACATAAGATTAGCAGGAAATATTGCCATCTCTCATCCAGTGGATCCAGGTTAGGGGTAAGACTATGCTGCTAAAGTGAAATTTGAAATGAATTTGAGGGTTTTTCAGTTGAAATATCTGAGGAATTTTAAAAGAAGTCAAGCAAGTTTTAATTTTTTTAAAAATTATGATTTCTTTTGGAGACACTCCACATCTCTATATCCCTGCTAGATTTTCCCTAAAGCAAAACTGGATCTGTTTTCCTTAGGCAAAATACACAAGAAATCTTGAGGGAAAGCTAAAGAGTTTTCCTTTCCAGAGCGATTTTGCATACTCCCCCTGCCTTTTCTAATATGATAAATTATATGAGGTTTTGTATTTGATTCTGGCAACTGTTACAAAAATAATTACACCCTATAATATTCCCAGTAAGTCAAAAATGTTCTTAGGTATTATTCCTAGCTGCATTTTCTTCTTTATTCCATGCTGCACTGCAAAGCTCATGAAATCAGATTATGTTTCTTAAACTAAAATCCAACCCCTCCCCAAACCCCAAACCCACTAGATAGGTACAATGAAACCTTGTTAGAGTAAAATCTCTAACAGGAAATTTTGTAATGTAGGGAATTCTCATGAAGAGTTTTGACTTATTTCCAAAATATTTCACAGGCAAGACTCGATTCAGTCTGGTGTAAACAGGTGCTACTCCAACGAAATCAGTTTTGAAACTATACCTGCTTCCCCTCTTCTTCTTCTCTCCTCTTTTTCTCACCACTAAATTAGCCATGTAAGAGAAAGAGAAAAGGGTTTAATGGAGAGAAAATGCTCACATTCATCAAGATGCCAATAAAATGCTCACCCGTCAGGTAAACACTCCCCACAAATTGTATCCTGCATGCATTAGATTTCCGATTCTTAGAAAGAATCCTTTTCCTGAAAGTAAATCTCATATATTAAACATAATGAAGTAGCAGATGTCTAGCTATTTTTAGGGCCCAGAGAAACATTTAAGAAATTGTCATTCAGCATATAGTAAGGAATTGCTTAAACATCTGCCACAGATCCATTGGGTATTAAAAGATTTAGTATTTAACAGGGGGATGGGGATGAGAGATTGTGGCAAGTACAAAAGAAGACCTTCAGCAAGTCTAGAGGGGGGAAACCTGTAACTTAGTGCTGTCTGCTCCACTGAGTGCTGCAGTCATCATATGAGGAACAGACACAGATGAACCAGGACTAAGGCCTTATCATTTTGGGTCTGGGACCAGCCTTTCAAAATCTAGCCTATGTTTTCTAACTGAATCCAGTATCTTTCAGAGAGCAATGGATGCTCCCAGAATTAGACTAAATGGGAAAGTAACATGACAATGGCTGACTTGCCATGTTAGCCTACTTGGCAGTACTGTTTACTTATACGTACAATGGCTCTCTAATCCCACAATCAGATGTCTTCCATATCACTTGCTACCTGATTCTTTTATATTTAAGATACAAAAAAACTGAAGGGGGACCTTTTCTGTGGTATGATGTGTGGTCTGTCACTCCTGACAACAGTTTCTACTTAATGAGAATATGCAAAAGATTTTGCAAACAAAACAGGACCTACTCTTTGTATAAAATTACTTGTTATATTACAAGGTAACATACTTTTTTGGCTGGCTTGATAGTAAAAGAAGCAGCCATTTATTCCCTGGTCCCTGAGTGGGATAATCAGCCACAAAGGAATATATCTGACAAAGTTATGGCATGCTAAAAGATTTTATCAAAAATTTATGTGAAATGCACATTCACAATTTTACATATAGCTATGAAATGGAATAATTTCAGGCTATTATACTAATGAGGGCTATACCGAAGCATAAGACAGGGCAGGAAATGATATTCCATGGGAAAATAAAAGAGATTAGCCATTCCAGCATGAAATGTACTTTTCCATTCTTAGGCTGGCTCTCTGCCTGATTTCACAAGATCTTCAAACAAGGATAAGGTGCAAAACATGACTGGGAAGGGGGCTCTCTCTCTTTCCTACAACAGAGCAAGAAGCAACTAAGTTAAAGGAACCATGGGACAGATGCTGAATGTCTATGCTTTTGGAAAAGCTACGAAGGAAGAGTCCCCATGGAAGGTGAGTTCATGTTCAAGCACAGCTGGCTGGATGCCTATTTTATCACTCTCACAAAAAGGTATTATCAGTCCAAGGATACTAAAAGAGTTTAAAGTCACACAGCTTTTCTTCATTAGAACAATGTGATTTAGGAAACAGGCAAATATATTCCTCTTCTTTTTCCCTCTTCATCAACAGCAAAATAATACAGGGATCTCCACATTTTCAAGATTCCTTATCACTGCTCTTTGTTTGGAGGTAGATTAAAATAGTTTTTGAAAAAAAGTTTTAATTATGGGCACATGTCAAAGCCATACTTCACTTTATACACACTTTGGCTACGATTTAGTCCATAGATAATAAATGCCAGCTGACATCAGTTAAACTTTCTCCCTACCAGGTGACTTGCCAATTTTTCCTGCTAGGACTTGAGAAGCAAACATGCTGAAGCACTCTTCAAAGGCATTGCTCTGGCAGCATCACAACAACCAGTAAATAATTAGCATGTCACCTGTAGCTGCAATAGAAAAGTGTCTGCAGGGGCTTTGGTTTACTACTAGCACAACAAATTTCCTTTTATATATATGTACTTAATTGGCATCTTGGTGTAATTCAATTTCACAGAGGTTGCACAGCAAGATCAATCATGGTGTACAATTTTCTGAAAGGCTGATCTTTCACTATGGTTAATCAAAAAAGTCAATTTGACCCTAGGCTGCATTAATAGGAGTGTAGTGTCAAGAGCATAATGTCTTGAGGGAAGTAATAGTGCCACTCTATTCTGCTTTGGTCAGGCCTCATCTGGTATACTGTGTCCATTTCCGGGCACCACAATTCAAAAAGGATGTTGACAAACTGGAGCATGTCTAAAGGAGGGCCACCAAAATGGTAAAGGGCCTGGAAATCATGCCTTATGAGGAAAGACTTAAGGTGCTGGGTATGTTTAGCCTGGAAAAGATACAGTTAAGAGGTGATATGATAGCCCTGTTTAAGTATTTGAAGGGGTGTCACGTTGAGGATGGAGCAAGCTTGCTTTCTGCAGCTCCAGAAAATAAGACCCAGAGCAATGGATTCAAAATGCAGGAAAAGAGACTCCATTTCAGCATGAGGAAGAACTTCCTGACCAAAAGCGCTGTTCAACAGTGGAAGACATTCCCTCGGAGTGTAGTGAAGTCTCCTCCTTTGGAGGTTTTTAAACAGAGGCTGGATGGCCACCTGTTGCACTTGTGCTTTGTTTATTCCTGCATGGCAGGGATGGAGTGGATGACCCTTGTGGTCTCTTCCATCTCAATAATTTTATGTTTCTGTGATTTTCTTTCAATACACAATTGCATAGGAATGTTGGGTAAGCACTCACAGAACTCGTGCAACTCAGGGAAACTGAGTAGGCCAGGTAAGGTGATCATGTGCACAGCCTCCCGGAATGTACAGGGCAAAAAGGATGATGTCAAAGTATTTCTTGAAGGCACAAAGTTAGAAAGGCGCTCCATAAGACTATGACTCCAATATGTGCTTTTAAATTGCTGCACTGCACAATGGTTTGACTATTGAGTGGAAGAATATTTGCACACATCTGCTGTGAGACAAACAAGGAGAGAAAGACTCATGTTTATCCCAAATATGTCTGCAAAGATTTTCTCCATTAACATAAGGCTGATCTACATGTAGCCAAAAAAAAAAGTGATGCCTAATCCTCTGTCTCTATTTAGAAATACCTTAGTTTTCTTTAAATATCTTAAATAATAAAAGAAGTAGTATTCTATTGAACCTATTGACTTTAACGTCATGAACCATCTGCCTGGTTTGTATTTATTTCTAGGTTCACAGTGAAACTCATCACTCAAGACTTATTTTTTTATGTTTTTTCCATATCCAAGAAATGTAAAAAAATATAAGCTGCAATTCTATCTACACTCAGCCAGAAGTAAGATCCAAATAACAGACTGAGATGCATAAAACTGCATTCTTAAAAGTTTACAAGAGTGGAAGCTAAGGTCCTTGGACATTCAGTGAACCCTGATGGTAGCAAAATTCTGTGAACTGCCTATCAAGCCATAACTAAGATCATGATAGAAATGATATTGCCTTTCTCATCCTTTGATCTGTAAGAAGTTTTGGATTTTAAATCCCAGAAAGCCAATCTTTGGGGTTGCTAGGTATCAAAGTCAAATAATCTGTAGGCTACTAAGGTACAGCATGTAAAAACTGAATAAATCTAGACAAACCTTTAGTCCACACTTTAAGTTTTCTTTCATGTATGGATTGTGTAAGCAGAATCATGTTACAGGCTGAGTCTCCCTTATCCGAAATGATTGGGACTAAAAATGTTTTGGATTTCAGGTTGTTGTTGGTTTTTTTGTTTTGTTTTGTTTTGAATATACATAATCCTGGAGATGGGATCCAAGTCTAAACATGAAATTCATTTATATTTCATGTGCACCTGGACGATGAGGAAATTAAAATTGTAAAAGAATTCCTATACCTTGCACCAAACATTGATCAGAAAGAGTACTGTAGTCACAAAATCTGAAGAAGACTAGGGATGGGGAGGACAGCTATGAAAGAATTAGAAAAGATCCTAAAGCACTACAGTTAGAATTGTACAAGCCATTGTATTCCCTATTGCCATGTACGGTTGCGAGAGTTGGACAGTGAAGAAAGTGCATAGGAAGAAAATCAATTCATTTGTGATGTGGTGCTGGGGAAGAGTGCTGAAGATACCATGGACAGCCAAAAAGACAAACAAATACATCCTAAAACAATCTGGGACCTCAGCAGAGCAGTGGATGATAGTGTATCTTGGAGGTGCCTCGTCCATAGGGTCACCATGAGTCAGGATCAACTCAAAGGCAGTTAACAACAACAATGCACCTCATACACATAAATTGAAGGTAATTTTATATACAATAGTTTTAATAATTTTGTGCATGAAACAAAGTTTGTACACTGAACCACCAGAAAGCAAAGCTGTCACTATCTCAACCTCCAACATGGACAATTTTGGAATTTGGAGTACTTTGGACTTTGGAATTCCGGATAAAGGAAACTCAAACTGTGTCTTTAACAACTACAGTTCTCAGTTTAAATTAAAGAGGAATGTTTGCTCTGACACAGTTGTTGATAGAGGCCTCCTACAACCCCAGGGTCATACCACATTCTATAATGTTACATTAATGAATGGGCTAAAAACTACAAATACAGATTTGCTAGTATAGTACAGCATATCTTATACTACTTATCTTTTTTATGGAAAGAAGTGTTATGTTTTTAACAGATGAAATTACTTCTACCATTGTATCTTTTCTTGTATACTTTCTGCTAGATTTGGAATTTATGATGGACATACACTGCATTCCTACAATGGTTTGGAATGAAATGTGCCTGGCACCTTTAAAACATTTGGTATAGTTGAAGCATTATGAACCTGGATGGGGTAGTTGTGGATGAAATGTCTGTTCACATATGTCAGGCTCTTGCGTTCACCTCCTGCTTCTGCCTGAGCTGGATGGGACCACTTGAGGCCATTTAAATGAACTGAGCTACTGATTTGAATCCCCATTTCCCTATTATCTCAGAAGGAAGTTACTTTGGGGTTCCACTTGCACTTGCCATCTCTGAAACTGCAAACAGTGAGTCCCAAAGTATGCCCCCCAGGGGGCACTGGAAAGATCCAGGGGAGCGGTAAGGAAAAGGGGTCAAAGTACCGGTGAGCAAGAAAGACAAGGGGAACCACCAGCCTTTAGGACCATGTGCGGATGAACGTTGCATGATACTTCTTCTCAGAATCCTTTAAAATCACTGGTGATTTCATGTGGTGGTGACTCCTGCTCATTGCCTGCCCACACAAGCTCACTCCCTTAGCTACATCTTTCACTAGCGGTGGTGATGGCAGCTGGGAAACTCTTGCGAGGCTTGGATGGAGGATGTTGTTTCTATGGCTCAGAGTGGCACCTTTTGGGGACAGACTGACTGACTAGAGAATGGAGTTAGAGCATGTAGCAGAAGTGGTGGCAAAAGGGAACTTTTAAATTTGGGGCCCTGCTTAAGTTTTGCGAGCTTTGCTGGGACTTGGCTGGCAGTTTGGAGCTGCTCTGTTATTCCTGTTTTCTTTCATAGGACAGACTGAGAGAAGAGGTAGCAGAAGAACAAGGTCTGTGTATGTGTCGGGGGGACACTTGAAGCTGTGTGGGGAAGACATGTCTCTGGCGAAGGAGAGGGAGGAACATTTGGGGTTGATACTTGCACCCTGGGAATGGCTTCTGTAGTTAAAATCTCACCCTTTCCCCATCCATGCCAGTCTCCAGTCCAGGGCATGTGGCCTCTGTAAACCACACACACACACACTGTCTATGCCCATGTCCACCCCAATAAAGAAGGACTGAGAATCCTTCCTCACTAGGGAGAAATGTCTCCCTTTGTAGAAGTCGCCTTGGGAGCAGCAACCAAGCAGCTGGCTGAGCAGCAATCAAAAGGCCTCTGGCCTGCAATGGCCTTTCCTGGAGGGGTGGCATGGGTGAGAGGCTTCTTGGTTGCCATTCATCCAGCTTGCTCAGTTGATACTCCCATGGTAACCAGATGCAAAGGGAGAAGTGACCAAAATAGGTTGTTTTGAATTTGTAATAGAACAGTAGGCCTAATATCAGGAAATATGCATGGGGAGGGGGGAACACTAGGGTCATCAGCCGGAAAAAGTTTAAGAACCACTGCTGTACCAACCTTCTTGCCCTGCTCCCCACCTAAACCTCGTGATGCAATAAAACTGAGCATAAGGGACATGAAAGGAATGTGTGTAAGAGAAGTAGATATTATATTGTGAGCTGCCTTGTATCTCATTTGGTAGAAAAGGGGCATAGAAATAAAATAAAATAAAATAAAATAAAATAAAATAAAGGAAAAGGCTTTATTGTAAGTACTCCATTAGCAAAGAGTACCTCTCTTCATGAAGGCCCACCGTCTCTTCAGGCACACTTACAAAAGTTGAGTTACAGATTAGAATAGATCATTTTAGCTAAAATGACCAAAATAACCAGAAGCCCTGTCAAGAAGAAGTGAATTGCACCTGACAATAAACAAAATAGAGAATGACCAACATTACAAACAATTGCAAGTCAAAGGTAAGTAACATGGAAGTAAATGGACACCATGCTAGAAGACGCATCCCAGCTAAGCATCTGTGCTTGTCTCAAAGGCATTGGAAATACATCATTGCAAGTTGCCCTAAGTGCAAGAGACATTAGGCAGCAGTCTAGCCCTTTCTTCCCAGCCTTTGAACACTGTTAAATAGCAAAATGAGATTCACTCTCTGCTTTAAAGTATGTATTTTTTCAAACAGTCACTGAAACCTAGCAGCAGTAAAACACACAGCCATGCAAGTGATACAGGGAAAGCAGTTTGCTGACATTCCAAGTGCTTCTAAGTTCCGTTTGTTTTTGCCTTTAATAAGGCCCTGGAAAGAAATAAGGACAAAGCCCATAAAATCCTTTCGGATATACATTTTTTTCATTAAACGAGTAATAAAACTGTTAAGTATGCACAGCAACAACAACAACAAAAAATGAAGCACCAAATTTGGGAGTCATGCACAATGATTACAAAACAATGTTGTAATAGGAGAAAGTGTCTGGCTATTTAATATAGGTGCACAGGGATCCTTTAAAACAATAAAACACAAAAGGCTCCCACCCTCATCTGTTTTCTCTTGAATTCACTTTAAATTTTAGCAAGCAACAACGGATGACTCAAGGACTAATCTTGTACTTATACTGGCAATTAAATACAGCATTTGCTTCCTTCTGTTGTTAAAACCAGAAAGATGACAAGTACACATATAAGCCTCATCTTATTCATTTGATGAAAATCATCCCCTTTATATACTTCTGAGGCTTCAGTTCAGATGGCCCAAATATCCTAACATATTTTCCACCATCAACCAAGCCCCATGCAACAGCTTTTGACAGGGTTTGTCACTGATTCTTAATACACTCCAAAACAATAGATTTAACTTTTCATTATCATATTTCAGCTTTATGATCTTTCAGCCTGCTTTACCTTTTGTGCTCTCAGTTGTTAGCTATTCCTTGATAACTTTCAATGTTGGCACAGGTAGAATAATGCCCACTATTCCCTTGAGAACCAGGTAGTTTCAGTATGAAAGCCACTAGGTGGTGCCAAAAACAGCAAGGTTGTAAACCATCATCAAAACTCCATTTCCAGTTTCTTGATTCTAACACTAACACTGTACAACTTTGACTGCATACTCACAAAATATAATACACTGGTCTGTGCACTTAAAAAAAGGAAGGAAGGAAGGAAGGAAAGACAAGAAAGGAAAAAGAAAGAAACAAAAAGACAGCTGAACCCATGGCTTCATACAAAAGTTCCACACAATCCTTCAGCAGATCTTCTAAATATCTCTCTCTGCTAATAACATTTTTTAGCCTTCTTGTTCTTCCACTTGAGATTTAGGAATGAAAAAGTGTACATAAAAACTAATTACAGAGTCAGTTAATTCAGCTACACAGGATAGTGGGTCAGACTGTTGCTACTAGATGATAATTGGGAAATTATCTACTAGACCATTTTTGGAATACACTAAATAACATTAAAAATATTTGAGATGGATGTGTGTGTTTCCCAAGAATTTTACAATCTATTAACAGTTAGAAATACTCTTCTTGTTTAGTTCCCAGCAAAAATGTTTCCATCACATTTGCCTCTCACATCCATTCAATCTCAAACCTTTTGGTTGGTCAGTTTTGTGTCAGAAACAAGATGGCTAAGATGCTATCCTAATTTCCCAGTCCACCTCATCTTGGACTGTGCATCCCACATCGGATTTTCCTATACCATATCGAGGGCTATTTGTCAGAATGACAATACCCTATAACAAGCCAGGGAACTGTGCGAATTGTGGCTTGTCATAAACAAGCAACATGCCAATTCACACTGATGCACAGAGCTCCATCACTGCACTTCCAAGTATCAGCATCTAAACAAACTATGCAGTTTCACTTTGCAGTTGTTTTATTGAGTTGTTTGATAGCAGACACTTTTCCAGCAAGTACAGAAAGAACAAATAAATTCTTTCTCTGTTTATTGTGAAGCACCATGGTCTGTTTAGTGAGTCACTCCTGCTGAATGAAGCGTAACATATTTAGTATAGTACTAATTCAGGACAAACCAGGGTTCCTGTGGATCCTTGGCTTACCAAGTTATATGAATGCATCAATGGCAATTCCAGTTTTATGTTATGTTATGCACAGCAAAGCACCAGATTGGGTTCTTCATGTAAAAACAACTGCATCTAATTTCAGGTGACAAACAGTTTTGTTGTTTTTGATGTGTTGTTATAAATCAAATGATCTGGCCACAGTAGTTCATGGCCTGTTAACCTCTACTGTGTTGTGTTCTACCCAGGGCTCCCTTGAAGATGACATGGAAGGTAAAGATAGTGCAACAGTGTCTAGAAACCATGTAACACTGGTGTTAATGGAAATGCACTAGCTGCTAAATAGATTTCTGGCTGGAATTCAAGGTGCTGATGATGACATTTAAAACCCTAAATGGCCTGGGACCTTGATACTTGATGGAACATATCTTGTCTTCCCTACTTTTTGTCCTACCAGTGGCAGTAATACACTGTGTGAGGATGTGGGAAAGGGACTTCTCCATTATTGCACCTAGTTATGGAATGCCCTCCACCTGGAGACCTGACTGGTGCTGACAATGGTTTCATTCAAAACTTGAACTTTTTGTTGCTGCTGCTGCTGTTGAAGCTTTTGGGTTCTAACAATTTCATCCTAATTTGTACGTATAAAGAGTTTTACAATGTTTTAACATTTTAAATTATTCATCTTGTTGTTGTTGTTGTTGTTGTTGTTGTTGTATGTCTTCAAGTCATTTCAGACTTATGGCAACCCTAAGGCAAACCCATTCCAGAGGTTTCTTGGCAATTTTCTTCACAGGGGGTTTGCTATTGCCATCCCCTAATGCTGAGAGAGTGACCTTCTACCGGTAAATTATTTAATAGCTTAATATGTTTTCAGATTGTTTTTATAAATATAAACTGCTTATAGCAACTTTATTGTAAGCGACCCAGAGATCTTACGATATTGGGTTTGCTTACAAAAATTGAAAACATTTATATTGTTGGGAAAATTACATACTCCATAATAGAAATACACAGGTTTGGAACTGGCCTCTGCCATTTTTCATGTCCAAATAACAATGCAGCTAGTTTACATGTGGCATTTCATGAGACCTACTATCTTTCATTCTGTCAGTTGGCAAATATTTTCTTGAAACCAGAAGGAAAATGCAATGTGGAAAAGAAAGAAAAAAATGCTAACTTGAGGACAAACATCTGGATCCCTTTGCAACAAATAAAAAACCCACTGAAAATATACAGCTTGGAATAGCTGCTCTGCAAGCTGGGGAATTCTTAGAGTATCCTCTCTAATAATAGTCTTAAAAAGTAATTTTTTCCAAGCACCAAGAGCACACACTGTGCAAGAAAGAGAGTGACTGTCTTGAAAGGCCATTATATTTCTTTGTATAAGATAAGAATGGAAGATACTACTATTGAAAAATGCACTCTAGCCAACTATTTCTGCCCATGAGAACACAAAGCAGGTACATTGTACTTGAGAATTACTGGCACTGTGTGGTTTTTCAAGCAGTCCAGGGTAAACATCATTAAACTGCTGCTGTGTTTTCCAACAGTCATGTAACAACACGATACTATGAGTAAAAGCAAATCCTGCAGAAGTACAACAATCATAGAATCATAGAGTTGGAAGAGACCGCAAGGGCCATCCAGTATAACCCCTGCCATTCAGGAACTCACAATCAAAGCATCCCCGACAGATGGCCATCCAGCCTCTGTTTAAACATCTCCATTGAAGGAGACTCCACTACACTCCAAGGGAGCTTGTTCCACTGTCGAACAGCCCTTACTGTCAGGAAGTTCTTCCTCATGTTGAGGTGGAATCTCTTTTCCTATAGTTTGCATCCATTGCTCTGGGTCCTAGTCTCTGGAGCAGCTGAAAACAAGTCAGGTCCCTCCTCAGTATGACATCCCTTCAAATACTTAAACAGGGCTATCATATCCCCTCTTAACCTTCTCTTCTCCAGGCTAAACATCCCCAGCTCCTTAAGTCATTCCTCATAGGACATGGTTTCCAGACCTTTCACCATTTTAGTCGCCCTCCTTTGGACACGTTCCAGTTTCTCAACATCTTTTTTAAATTGTGGTGCCCAGAACTGGACGCAATATTCTAGGTGGGGCCTGACCAAAGCAGAATAGAGTGGCACTATTACTTCCCTTGATCTAGATACTATACTTTTACTGATGCAACCTAAAATCGCATTGGCCTTGTTAGCTGCCACATCTCACTGTTGACTCATGTTCAATTTGTGGTCTACTTCGACTCCCAGATCCCTTTCACACGTAGTCTCGTTCAGCCAGGTGTGACCCATCCTATATCTGTGCATTTTATTTTTCTGCCCTAAGTGCAGTACCTTACATTTCTCTGTGTGGAAATTCATTTTGTTAGCTTTGGCCCAGCTTTCTAGTCTATTCAGGTCATTTTGAATTTTGATCCTGTCCTCTGGGGTATTAGCTACTCCTTTGGTGTCATCTGCAAATTTGATAAGTATGCTCCCAATTCTGTCCTCCAAGTCATTGATAAAGATATTGAATAGCACTGGCCCCAGGACAGACCCCTGTGGGACCCCACTGGTCACTTCTCTCCAGGATGAAAAAGAGCCATTGTTGAGCACCCTTTGGGTTCGGCCGGTCAACCAATTACAAATCCATGTAACAGTTATGTTGTCTAGCCCACATTTTACAAGCTTGTTTGCAAGAATGTCGTTGGGAACCCTGTCAAAAGCCTTACTGAAATCAAGATATACTATATCCACAGTATTCCCTTCATCTACCAGGCTGTTAATTTTATCCAAAAAAAGTGATTAGATTTGTCTGGCATGACTTCTTTCTCTGAAACCCTTGTTGACTTTTTGTGATTATGGCATTGCCTCCTAGATGTTCACAGACTCTCTGTTTAATGATCTGCTCTAGAATCTTTCCTGGTATTGATGTCACATTAACTGGACGACATTTGCTGGGATCCTCTTTTTTCCCCTTTTTGAATATGGGGACAATGTTTGCCCTCCTCCAGTCTGCTGGGACTTCTCCTGTTCTCCAAAAGATCTCAAAGATTATTGCCAATGGCTCTGATATTACATTTGCCAGCTCTTTTAATACCCTTGGATGTAGCTCATCTGGTCCTGGAGATTTATATTCATTTAGATTAACCAGAACAAAAACAAAAACAGCAACAGTTCATGCCATGATCTGGCAATAAGTTGTGCCATCCCTAACAGTTACAGGTTTTCTATATGACCTACATCTTCAGGATTATAGTACGTTCACACTATTGTATTCTGATATATACCCTTTCTGTTTCTACTGAGCAACTGCACTCATGCAGGTATTCAGCCTACTCATTATCATGAGTGAGGGGAAATTGGGGGGGCATGATTCTAGATCCAACACCTTTCAAAAAATACACTTTGGCCTGTTACAGACTGCCAAAATAAAGCTGCTTCGGGTCTCTTTGGATGTATGCTGTTTAAATGATACGTGCATCCTAAGAATCTGGAAGCTGCACCAAAGCTGCACTCCAGTGCTTAGGAATGGAGTGTGGCTTTGGCGCGACCTCCGGACTCTTAGGACCCATGCATCATTTAAATAGCATACCTCCAAAGAGACCCGAAGCAGCTTTATTTTGGCAGTCTGTAACAGGCTTTAATTTTGTCAAATCAAATTGCCTTGCTAACTCACAGGTGAAACTGTGGTGATCCAGTGTTGCTATGTATGATTGGTTTTAGTTGTGCAGTTAACAGTAGGTTGTCTTCTTATTTTTATTCCATTTACAACATGGAATGATCATTTCAGTACTCGAATTGGCCCGATGAAACCTAAGCAAGTGGAATGAAATGCATCACAGGAATACTATGGTGGTGAATGAATTCAAAAGCTGACATTTTTCAGTGGAAGAGGGGAATGATATGAGTGCTCCCTGTGCATCTAGTTAAGAGTCTTCCCCAACTTTGTTTAGGTCACTAGATTTCCTGATGTATACTGAAAATAATCCTATACTTTAATGGGTTAATTAATTTAGGTTATTAGAATTCATTAGAGTGGTCTCTCTCCCTCTTTCTCTCTCCCCCCCTCTCTCTTTCTGTTATGTTCAGAAAAAGCATAAGCCAAGAAGGTCTCAAGAGAAGGAGCATTAGAGTTGGAGAAAACACATCACATGACTCTTTTGCTAGACACATTAATCTGCCTGCTCTACCACAGCTATCTTTCGAAGGAGGGAAAGAGACAAAGAAACCTCTGGAGGCCAGAAGTAGAAGAGTTGGAAAGCCACTGAACGTCAGGGATGCAGAGCAATTGTAGTAGAATGGTAAGAAGGAAAAAAGTGATGTTTGGTCTGGAATGGGGAAAAAATGGAATGGGGCTGGGGTGATGTTTTCTTAGTCATCAAGCATTCTTTCTGAATGTCAGACTCTTTAGATCTGAAAGATATGGCAGGTGTTCTGAGGATGGGGTGTGCACTGTGGCTCTCTTCAGCTCTCCATTACTGGTTTTTTATGGCCTCTGTTGAATAATAAAGAGTATGTTCTATCATCATTATTATTGTTATTGTTGTTACTGGAGTGAGATATAGTGAACCCCTTTACAGTTCTTGAGTGTATTTATTGCTGGGAACAAAACATGTGCAATCCCACTGATTTTTACAGATCATTGTTCTTGAGTGGGAATGGGGAAGGAGAGATGATGCAGTAGTTTTGTTGTGCAGAAAAATATTCTATATCCTCAAAGATACTAAAAACACAGTTTCTAGCTGTGGGGACTCTCACCATTCCCAGGCAACATGGTGTTACGGTCTCCCAAGGCCATCTAGGGAACAATATTCCGGGATAGGGGAAGCTAAATTTGAAATTACAAACCTCCATGCTATTCTCTTTGAATCACATAGCTGATTTCGAAAACTAGTGCTTCAAATAATGAAATAGCCAATAATTCCGCTACCAATTAAACAATATTTGTTATTAGCTTTAGTGGAAACAAATTAATCGTCCAATTTCTAATGTTTCACACAGTCACATTTATTTTCAAACCTATTGTTCAACAGTGGAACACACTCCCTTGGAGTGTAGTGGAGTCTCCTTCCTTGGAGATCTTTAAGCAGAGGCTGGATGGCCATCTGTTGGGGATGCTTTGACTGGGGGTTCCTGCATGGCAAGGGGTTGGACTGGATGGCCCTTGTGGTCTCTTCCAACTCTATGATTCTATGTTCTACTGGGTGGGGAATTTTGGAGACTGGCCTTACCTTCAACAATCTTCACACCATAGTTCCTTGCAATTCTGACTGACTTGCATCAGTCTCCTTTAAAGTGGAATGCTGCAAACTAGAATCATAGAATCATAGAGTTGGAAGAGACCACAAGGGCCACCCAGTCCAACCCCCTGCCATGCAGGAACTCTCAATCAAAGCATCCCCAACAGAGAAGTGAATGTGTGTGAACATAGCAATGGATCATTCCATGTTTAAATAAATGTACCTAGGCTTTCTTTCCATATATGTATTTCTGTCACTCCATGCCTTCAAGAAAGGTGACTTGTGGGAAAGATCAAAGTGCTTGCAAATGTTGAATAGGGTTGGAATATGAGAGTTTCTGCCTGCTTGACTATCATATGGGACACCTACTCTGCAGTTACAGTGTTTGCTATGTGGTTATATAGCACTTGCTCTTCATGTCGGAAGTTCATCAGGCTGAGATGTATCTTCCCCTATCTCTTTCCAGGCATTGGCATTTATATGAGTGCTAAATCTGTTTTATCTCACTACATGAGTAGTAAATCTGACAACTACCATGTGGTGGCAAGTGGCACTGCAATACTGAGGGTACAGCCTGTATTTCATCATGCATTTTGCCTTCCTGCGTGACCTGTCCCTGGAAAATGTATCCAAAACTGCTGTCTGCAAGCCAGAAGGATCCTAGACTCATCATAAAATGTTTCGCAAACAAAAGCTCTAATCACTGACAAGTTGTTGCTTTTACTGCTTCCTACTACAAGTTGTGGGAATCTTCTAGACCTAAATCAATTTTTCAAACAAGCGGTCCCATGAGATACCACACACATTCCACTTTAAAGCAATTTATAAAAAGTGCATCAGCAGCTGAACATAAATCCACTGTACTCTCTGGACATGTCTGTAGTAATGTGCAGTGGTTTCATTCCCTTATGGTCATGCAGGGTTATTACTCATTTATTTTTCAAGTGGCTTCCAGAGGCTAGGCTTTTTTCTTCAGTCTTTTGTACCTCTTCCCTGGGAAATCACTTATTTTTCCACATTTTCTGAGGTGTCCATTCAGACAAACAAATTTATGAACTCCAGTGAAGCCCCAAGCCAATAAAAATGTAGGTTCTCATCAGGGGCGGTCTGTTAATGGCTCACATTTATGACTTGAACTGTGTAAACTTAAGTCTTTCATTGTCAGAAGCAGCAATCAATCCTGGCTTGTTAATTAGGAAGGCTTTATGAACTGGGACTTGTCAACCTTTAACATCATTATGTTCATTCAATAAATATCTCCCAGCTTCTATACATTCTAAAGGTGAAAATGCAAAAGGACTCTGTCCAGCAAACAGCAAAGAAACACAAAAATACCCCCTACTCAGTCAAATCAGTCTCCCATATGTTTACCTATCTCCACCATGGTTGAGAACCTGTGTTGGAAAATGTATGGAAACAACTGGCATTTAAAATTTAAAAAAGGATCCTTGTGTACTCATGCTTCCACAAACTTAAAAGATGAATCCCCAATCAGGAGGATTTAAAAGGAGGTGATTCACCATTTTTTCGTCTTGCCTGACCAAAGTGTCAAGAGGGGTTGCAGGTTGCAAAAACAATTAGGGGGGAGCTATACGCAGCATTAGAGCCACACTCTGGCCAGCCTTGCTCTAAAGCTTATGCCAGAATAAATCTGTAAAGCAGTCCCAGACTTTGTTCCCTTCATTGAAAGGAACCAGTTATAGCTTTGAGAGCTACCCATTATGAATTGTTGAAGAAGGTAGCTGGTTCTCTATGGGCCAAATGGCATGTCCTCTCCTCTCCTCCCCACCTCCCATCCTCTTGGCAATCAGTCCAGACAACACAGGGCCAAATCCCCGATTCTGGTGCAAACTCCTGATGATGTATGGCTAAGTCAGCACTGAAGTCATGTTACAGCACCCTTAAAACAGATTTTTAAGAACTCACCTTTTGGTCCAGATTGTCCCAGAAAATCTGGAGCCCTCTGGGTAGCTGTTTGCACAAGCATCCCACTGTGCCACCAATGCTGACACAAGTCACTCCCTTTGAGGTCAGAATGACGTGCCCAGCCATGTGAGTGAAGCTAGGCACCTTGTTTTCTGCCTCAGAATGAGCAACTTGTGCCAGCAACAAGCAGCACAGCAGGACACACATGTGAACAGCCACCCAGCTTTGCTTTGGAGTGCCCACATAATGGGGAGCACTGAGGGAAGCTTTGGGGCATCCAGGCTGCTCCTGGAGTAATCTGGCACATGTAGAAATGACGAAAGATTCCTAATACAGCATTAATTTAACAGCAACTTTTCTCTCTGGGGAAGATTATTAAACCTCCCCCACCAATCCCTCCCCCATTACAGTACTGCTTGGAACAAATTCTTTTTGGATGAGAATTCCCAGTGGACATACTGGTTGAGGGACTTGAGAAGTGCCAGCCCAAACTTTTCCAAACTCTGTTTTGCAACAAATAAAACAGTGTTCCATAATGACAGTGATGCAGCTGAAATGACCTTACCCTTCCACCTCAGTCATCAAAAGATCCTGAAGTATCCTGGATCAGTTATTGATCAGAGCTAGCAGTGAGGAAATATACAGGGAAAGTCAGCCCTTAAAATAGCCAGTTCCTAAATTAGAAAGGGCTGAAAGTACAAGAGCCAGTCAAGAACTGAACCTGAAAGCAAATAGGAAACCAATGAAGACTCTACCACCCAAGAGTAATATGTTCCATCTGGCTAGTCCCTGATTAAAAAAAAAAACTGGCAGGAGCATTTGGAGAATTGGTATATTTCAAATACATAAAGCTTTTTTTGTTGTTTTGTTTTATGGAGTTATGACTTTACTCTGATTTTCAGTAACTGTAACTTCTTAAAGGGGAGTATAAAAATAAATTCCTCAAAATATACAAATAAATGACAACAACACTGAACAATGTTGTTTTACATATTTATTTTTATATCGATTTCGGTACTTCCTTTTAAGAAAAGTATAAATGATCATGGCCAGGTCAGTCTTCTCCAGAGAACACAACATGTGGCAAGTCAGCTGAAGGTGGAAAAAAGCCTTCTGAAGCCCTCTTCATGCATTCCTTAGAATATGTGAGGGTTCAGTCTGGAGATATGGATACACACTTACCCCCCCCCCAAAAAATGTTCCTATGTGCACCCTCCCAGACACCCCTCATTTTGTGGCCCCACCATGTGGAGCAACGAGGTTTTATTTTGTGTTTAACCGATAAAACAGAGTCCCTGATGATAAGGTGGATTCTATTCATGTTCAACTCAATGCTTCAGGCTTTGTGACTGCAAAGGAGGCTTAAAGAGGTGTTGCGGAGGATAGGCCCTCTCTTCTTGCCACTGCTGCCACCACTTCTCCCTCTCCTCCTTCCACACCATGGCCTGTTCCAGACTGCCAAAATAAAGCTGCTTCGGGTCTCTTTGGAGGTATGCTGTTTAAATGATGCATGCACTCTAAGAATCCGGAAGCTGCACCAAAGCTGCACTCCAGTGCTTAGGAATGGAGTGTGGCTTTGGCGCGACCTCCGGACTCTTAGGACCCATGCGTCATTTAAACAGCATACCTCCAAAGAGACCCAAAGCAGCTTTATTTTGGCAGTCTGTAAACAGGCCCATGTCTTCTGTGTGCCTTTACACCATTACAGTTGGTCCTCCATATCCATGGATTTAAGCATTTAAGCACCCATGGCTTGAAACTATCTTTTGTAAAATATAAAGAAACATTGATTTTGCCACGTTTTACATTACTATCTATTGCATTTAATGGGACCTGAACATCCACGGATTTTGGTATCTAAGGGGGTCCTGGAACCAAATCCCAGCCGATACCAAAAGTCCAATGTACTTTAAGGATCACAACTCCCAGCACCGTCTAGACTGCATAGCCATGTTAACTGCAAGTTATAAAAGCTATAGTCTCAAAAGGCAAGGTTCCAAAAATACTGGATTTAAATGTGATATGCAAATAAGGTACACATTTCTAAACCACAGAATTCCTGACTTTAATATCTCTTCCCCACCAGCCTTCATGAAAGAAGTAAAAAAGATAATAATACTCCTTTCCAAGTCAATCAGTTTTATAGTACAACATTCAGCCATCTTAGCCAACTAGTAGTCTAACATCTCTCCCCCTCCCCACCTCTGGCCACTTTATAGATCAATATGCTGCTTGCCTTGCTCCCCACTTGCAGCTGGAGACAAAAAGTAGAATGGTCTTTTCTGAAACTACTCAGTAGTCCTCCCTCCCCTCACAGCATGGTAGGACTTCATATCTCCAAATACTTCACATGCCAATATTTATAAAGATTATAGTCTCGGTAACATGGGTACGCGGGAGACTCTGCAGTTAAAAGGGCCTGGTTATGGGTTTGGAATACTCTTATTTAACAATAAACTTTGCCATGGTTACCACCCTCACATGAGAGCTGCTTTCCTTGCCAAGCCTGCTCAATTTTTTTATTTTTAAACAGCTACATCAAAAGGAGGGGGGAAAGTAATAAGATAATTGGAATCTGACTGTTTAATATAGGCAGCAAGAAAGTACATGTGAAAGCCAAGAGTTCCAGCACCCCTCCTCTTTAAACAGCCAAGCAGGCTCCTTCTCAAGCTCTTGTAAATGTGGTTTCTGAAGCATAACACCTGATTAATATCACCAGTCCATCACTTAAGTAGATAGTTCAAGGTGAAGCAGGGACAGGGGAAGAGCCAAGGTTTCTCCAGAAAGCTGAATTGGACTCTTCAGAGCAAGTGTTACAGCATTAAGACTAGATGAATGAATTACAGCAGGATAGCTGGCCTTCAGTAAGTGATCCTCATAATCCTGCCCTTCTTTTGCACCTAAGAGTACTTGCCCAGAGAAGCACAACCGTTTAAAGACTACCCATTGGCTGAAACGCAAGATGTGAAGGAAGAAAGGTACTACACGTTTCAGTGTAGTTCAAGGAAATTTGAAATCACCCAAAGGATTAAATTGCTCTGTTGTTGTAGTGTGGATTTAAATCATTTCCAACTCATGGCTACCCTAAAACAAACATATATCTGGGCTTTCTTGGCAAGGGTTATTCAGTGGGGATTTGCCTTTGCCTTCTTCTGAAACTGAGAGAGTGTGACTTACCCAAAGAAACTCACTGGGTTTTCATGGCTGAGTGGTGATTCAAACCCTTCTCTCCAGAGTCCTAGTTCAACACTCAAACCAGCACACCACACTGGCCCATGGAATGGCTTGCTCAGGCATGCATAAATGAAGAAAGCCTCTCTCAAGGAAGAATGGATGTCATCTGGAGTACAGTAACAGTCAACAACTTGTGTCTAGAATTTAGATACTAAACCTGGGTGCAGTAAAATGATTCCATTGAACAAAAGTTAACTCACTGGAGAAGTGGATTCTGAATAAAGGGTCACAAATGAATAGCTTTGAAAACAGAACAATTAAAAGTAGAAGAATGAACGCCTATAAAGCCAAGGCCGTATTCTGTGGGACTTTCATTCATTCATGATGATTAGTGTAGTGGCAGAAAGGAAAATCAACTCTGGAGGAGAGATAACATTCTCAGATGATTTGTCATGTGCTGACAACCAAATTTTGTATCAGGCTTCGGTCAATGCCACTAACATACCCTCCAACATTTCAAAAATGAAACTGGGACATGTGTTGCCAGGCAGGGATATCAGAATGGGTCAAGATGGCAGAGTTTATTAATATGGGGGGGGGGACAAGCTGGGAGAGGCTGCTGCATTTCATTTTTGCCAGAGCCTACTGGGATGGGTACAATTTCATCCTTTCTTATCTTCTCCTCCTACTGGGTAATTGAGTACAAGCTACTTTTACACTTTGAACTCAGTTTGCAGCAATGGAAGAAAATAGGGGACAAAGGGGGAAAGTAGGAGGATGAGAGAGAAATAGGACATTAAAATTTAAAAGGTGGGGGGAAAGGGGTCAGAAATTATTAATCAGAATAGTCCCTGCTGAACTGGGACATATGGGGGGTATTCACTGTATACTTGTGAAGCTGGTCAAATATTTCCTACAAACAAAAAGAAAACAAACAAGGCTTCAAATCCTCTCCAAGGCACTTAAAGATACAGTGTTGGAAAATAAGCTTTTTCCAAAATACAGCCCTGTGCAAACAAGACCAGAAAACAGAGCAAGGAGAAAGCTACTGCAGCTTAGGGGCTTAACAGACTGCCGCTAAGTAGTGGCTCCCTGCTGCCCCTTTCCTCGCCAGATAGGGGCTGCGGCAACTGCACACCACAATCCAAATCTGGCCTTTCTGTAGTCCAAATCTGGCCTTTCTGTAGCAGCTCCTTTTCGTGCCATGGAAAGGGTGCCCTAGCTGCAGCAGCTTTTCAGCATTCCTTAGGAGGTTATAATATGTAGGGAAAGAATCTCCAGAAGACAAGACAGATTTTATAGGCCCTAATGAAGCTATGGGAGCCAGCGTAGTGTAGTGGTCTGAGCACTGGACTATGGCACTGCACATCAGGATTTGATTCTTCGCTTGGCCATAGAAATCCACTGGCTTACCTGGGGCGAGTCGCAGGCTCTCATCTCCAGGAAACCCCATTATAGGGTTGCCTTAGGGTCGCCATAAGTCAGAGACGACTTGAAGGCACGCAACAACAACAACAGCACTGTAGAACTAATAACCTGAGTATGTGGAAACCAGCATGGTTGCTGTGGGGACAGAAGACATGAAAAAGGTTGTGTTGTTGGTCTCTGCTTTGACAATGGCAAGGATTCAGAAAGCCAGGACTGGTGCTTTAAGAAGCCTTCAATTCTGTGGGGAAACTGGTTTCAGCAAAGTAATTTCACCTAGCAACTTAAAGCAGTTGATGATTTTGGATTCAGGAGGCACACCAATACCACTGGTGTACTAAAGCTTGGGGTTTTTACAGAATATTACAAACAAGCAAACAATGGAGAAAAGCAGGCTCCATTTGGCTCACTCCGTCTTAAACAAAACAAACAAAAGGAAAGAAGGAACTTTGGCAAAGGCTAAACAATCATCTCAATATCAGAGGATTCCTCAAACCTAATCCAACCAAAACAAGGTCTTACTTGCATGCTATACCTGAGTGTGGGGGATCCTCAGTTGCCTTACTGAGGTGCTTATCAGGTCTAACTATACCCTGGATCATGCTGTAAATTTTAAATGCTGGCATTAGAAGAACAGCAATATCAACTGTGTGGGTACTTCTGTTTTCTACCTCAAAAGCACAAATTGGTTGTCAAGACCTAGTCGGAGAAAGAAAAACAAAGGGTCACAACTTCGTCTGATTTATGTACAACAGATTCCAGATTTAATCCCTGACATCTCTAACCAGGGTCCACAGGGTCGCCATGGATCGAGATTGACTCAGGGCAGTTAACAACAACAGTGTCTCTAGGCAGGGGTACCAAAAGCCCACAGACAGCCTCTGCTAGATAGTGTGGACAACACCGAGATATACTGACTAATTATCTGATTCAGAATAAGACAATTTCTTCCATTCTTAAAACACATAGCCATAGAACTATGTTGAATTTTCCCAGTTGAAACATACAAGAGTGCTGGCTGTCAACTCTAGCATGAAAGATATTTGGAAATGGAATAATGCTGTGGTAGCACAAGTAGAAGGGTGGCAGGACCCATCTACCCCTTGATTTCTAAGAGATCCTGCTTTCTGCCCATAAGTAGGCAAGCAACGTGTTAAAATGAACATCTTTCTGGTTTATTCTAAGTAAGTGCTGTGCTATTCTAGGCTTTGGCAGAATGGGAGTTTACAACTGAACAAAACTATCTTGTGTTTTTCCATCTATTCTTCTATTGCCAGAACTGAAAGAGGAAAAAATATCTTGCAGAAATCTTTCTTTGGTCCTCCTCCACCAGCAGTTAGCTCCTTCCCATCTTTTAAGAATCATGCTGAACAACTCCAATCTCAATCACAGTGGAAATCTAATTAGGGGTGGGGAAAATACCTTCCATCTAATAAAGTCCTCACATGTTGCAGCATATCACTCACAAGCCAGTTCCCATACTATCGCATGACTAGATATGTATCTGAAACAAGACATCCGCCCTACTTTTTTGATAAGAAATTTGCTGCTGCAACCTTTTTTTAAAAATGTGTTTGTTTGTGTGTGTGGGGGGGGGGGGGGTTCCACTTGAACACAGGCAGCAACCTACTTCAAGAAGCTTTGTGATGGCTCCACTCTTATTGTACAATCTGAATTGTCCAGGTAAATGTGTGAGTCTAAGGAAACTAAGCAGGAGAGACAGAGGAGGAATGAGGAAAACAGTGACATGACAAGCATGCCTTGAAGGAGGAGGCCCTCGCTGCTTTTCAGTTGGATGAAAGTTTTGTTTCCACTGACAAAAAACACCTCATCCTTGTTTGCCAGCTTTGTTTGGGTAGGAATAGAAGGGGTGGGGAAGGAAACACTGATGAACTGGCAACTTCTTAATCATATTAATCAACATGCAACTCCTGTTTGATGAAGTTAAGGTGGTGCTGGAGAGGAGACAGAGCCAACTTCACCCCAGGCAAAAGCAAACACACATCCACTGATCTTGACTGAAGTTATATCTCTTTGTGCTGAATGATTAATTGAAGTCATCAGAGGCCAGAACCAATACGTTACACAACATGTCTGTGCCATGGGTAAAGCTGCCAATAGAAAGGCATTAGATAGTGCTTTGCTTTTATCGTCTGCTATTTGGCAGCCCGAGATAGCCCTTCTGAAGACACTTGAAGTAAATTAAACTTAAGAGGGAGAGAAAAATCAAAACTTGTGTACTCCACCGCAAGTTATAGGATGAGCTAGCTGTCTTTTACCAATCCAAATTACTGAATCCACAAACATCAAATCACTATGGCTTTAGGTCATATCTTATTTCCAACACTACCACATTGACTTTTTTTCTGGGTGTCAGATCAACATGGGACTTTCCTAGTGTGCGTCTACACAGGCCAAATAAAGTGGTCTCACCTATTTTTGACAGCGAGCTGGCCAAACAAAGTAGAGAATGATTAGGGCCAAATCCAAACCCTTCCATTGCTTCAGGGCTTTAATCCAGAGGGGATAAAAGTTGGGATTTCTCCCAGTTTTGAGCAGGAAATCTGTAAAGTTGGGGGGGGGGGGGGGGGAGACTGCACTTCATAGTGACATTGATGAGGAGAAGTTCAGAGAGCTGTATATTTGCATGCATGGAGGAAGAAAGAGGGGAAAAATTTGAGCAACCACAGTCATGTGGCCATATATACTGTGCGTCCTTGCCCTGCGTGGGGATTCGTTCCAGACCCTGCCACCTAAAGCAAGTTCCATCTGTGCCTGAGCCCCACTGAAACTAATGGGGCTCGTGCATGCGGCGCAGCATGGCGCATGTGTCGTATGCGTGAGCGCCATTTCCTCTTCAGCGCACAGCTTCTGGACCATGGTGCGTTTGAAAGGGAGAACTGTGTGGACAGTTTTCTTGAATTCACCTTGGTGTGTGTAAACAAGTCTGCGGGTACTGTGGATCAGGGTAACCCAAAGGTAAACTGGATTTTCTTGTCAGTCCAGATGTGACCCTAATCCTAAATATTACACATATAAATAGAATTGTACATATAGCAAGAGTTGCCATTTCTAAGAAATAATTCAAATCTGTTACCAAATTTAATTAAATCAGCCCACCGTCATTCTAAATATAGGATTAAAACAAAGGTTTGCTGAACTTTGTTTTATTTAAAATAAAATCCCTTATTTTATTTAAAATAAAATAAAATCCCTTCTAAAATGGACTTTAGCAAAACAGTTTGAAATGTTCATTTATTGATAAGAGCTTATTTATAATTAACTCTCTATATTGTTTGCTTTTCTAATATAAATTAAAAATATAATCCAGTGACCAAAATGCATAAGCCATTAAATGAAGTAAATGGGATTTAAATGTGACTAACAAGTCCCACACATTTTGATGGGTTTATGCTAAATAGTTAAATAGGAATAACATTAGGATAGGATCACTTTTAGCAGGTATTTTTTGCCATAATATGTTTCCACTTAAACTGCCCTTACCACTTTGATGGATGTTTAATGCTTCACCAGAATAGTATGTAAGTAATTACAGAGGCAGCAGATAACCCATACTGCAGGAAGATGATACTTAAGACTCCTACTCTTTATTTTCTCCAAACTCCAAATCTGCTATCCTAGCCTCTTTTATTCTGGTTCCTAGAGGCAACTCCTGAACTTTTCTGTTTAGGTAATTCCTAAGAAATCGAAGCATTTAGCAATAGCAAGAGCCTTTACATTTCTATATCATGTAATAGTAAACTCAGCACTCTCTAAGCCAGAGACTTCCAGGGATGGGTCCACAGAGACAGTTAAAGGCACAAGAGGATGGGGGAAGAGGAGGAACAGGCATGTGCCTTTAGAGATGGCTTTGCCTGCCAGAGAGGACATGCATACCATAAGTTCACCACCATGGCTCTAAGCAGTTTACAAGCTGTAAGCCAATTGCCGCCAACAAGCTGGGTACTTATTTTACCAACCTACGAAAGGATGGAAGGCTGAATCAACTGTGGAGGCCTGGGATTGAATTCACAATGTTGTTTCTGTGTAATATAACACCACTAATAATAATAATAATAATAATAATAATGCCTTTTAAAAGTCATGTGCATTGATACAATGCTAAAGACTTACAATACAAGCACATGTGATGCATTTGTTCCCTTCAGGCTGAAATTCCTCACCTTCATAGTACTGTCTACCTTCAAATGTACAACCTGGGAAAAGAAAAGCAGTATTTTAAAAATATTTTTCTTACCACCTCATCTGCGTACAATCTCTTTTGCAATACGACTGCAATACAAATACCATAGGAGAAAAGTATTACCAGTCATAATTGTCTGTAAATCTCAGGTTTATATAAAATCATTATGTAAAATAATATGAGCACATACGGGAATTCCCATTAATTGCCTTTTCATTTCCAAGCTGTTAAAATGCACCACATTACCATTTTAAATCTTATCGTTATAACCGCAAGAGTCTATAAACTTAATTAAAATGCATTAAGTAGAGAGAGCTCAACAATGTATTAAGCATCTCAGGAATTTTGGTTTTAACAGACATGAAAAAATCACAACTATATAATCTTCATAGATTGTCCTTGAATACCACAATGATTGCAACATGTAAATACAGGCATTATAAGCATTGGGATGGGGATGGGGGGGGGGTCAATTTGTATCCTAATTAATGAAGATATAAGACCAACATTGCTTATGAGGAAGAAAAGGAGGAACAATCTGTGCTGATTTTCTTTCATTTTTTACATAGGACAAGACAGCTGTGAAGAAACCCTGATGGAAACAAAAGTGACCAGGTGGGGTGTAATGTCAGAAGCGGAGTAAACAAAAGAAAGGGGGACAAAAAAAGAAAGAAAGAAAGAAAGAAAGAAAGAAAGAAAGAAAGAAAGAAAGACACCAAGCCGGTAGTGCTAACTTCTCTTCATTTTTATTCAGGAGGAGAAACTAGAATATTTTTTTAAAGAACCTATGAGTGCAGGAGGAATTATTAATTGGCCATAAAGCATGTGCTTTGCACACATGGAAGTGCCAGAATCAACCTCCTACAAAAAACTCCAGTCGGAGCTCTAGAAAGCATCTGTCAGCCAGTGAGTCGGAAGTAGACAACATGAAGCTGGCCAGATGTGGCTTGAAGGAGATTTTGGATTCATCCACAATTTAAGTAAGCCAACCTACTGTGCATTTCTGGGACAAATATGCAGGCTGCAGCATAGTTACCATTCAGACTATTCCTTTACAAATATTGCAATGTAGTTTTTCACATACACAAAAATAATTATGTGAATTTTTGTGCCTTTAAAAAAACCCAGCTTAGACCGATGCAGAAACTAGGTGGAACTGGCTTATGGTTGACTGCATGGGAAATTAACACGTGTTTGAAATAAGCTGTTTCACTGGTCTTTAGCTATGGCTTGGTACATGTCAGATGTTTACTAAAAATCATCCCAAAATCCATATTATACACACACACACACACACACGATGAGGAAGGGAGCATCATGACCAACCAAGTGATTAGTAGATAAGAGGACAAGAACAAAGTGTGGCTGGTTTTCTGTGAGAACTGTGAACTAACACCCAACTGTGGAATATCCATATAGAAATTCATACTATTCTAGGATAAGATAATGTTAGCTTGAGTAAACCTTTAGTCAAAAGAAATGCAAGAAAGGGTAGAAACAATATATGGAGTGGAACTGTATCGGTATCCAAATATGTTTGGTAGGCGGTCTTTCTTGTTTTGTACACTGTTCAAGATCAAGATGGAGTTGAAACACCATAGAGAATGCATATATATTTGCATATATATGCACACGCATATGCATGGACATCTGGGCCCCTCATCCCATAGGATCTGGGAAGCAAAGGGGTTGGGAAGCAGAAACATAAAACACTTTATAGGGCAACAGTTAATATACAGTTTTGTTGAACTAAAATCCCAATCAACCATAATCAAGTTTGGCCAACCAAACATTTATAGTCATTCATTTCTGTTCCCATTCCATTCCCCAAAGCTGATACTCATGCTATTTAACCTTAAAAATTAACACAGGAATGTCAGATTTGCTGTATTATCAAATATATTTTATTATAAGTGCATCTTTGAAATCTTACCTGGACATGTGGGACAGCACATTCCTGGCTGTTCTGAAGGGTTTTTACAATGAACAATGCATTGAATTTCAGATTCTGTTATCACTCCTTCCTACCAGAGAGAATAAGAAACCAACATAAATTAAAATCTAAAAAGAAAAAAGAAAAAAAAGCACAGTATAGACACAAAAGAGAAATACAGAAGTCATTTGTATTTGTATATATGCACAAACTTACACATACACTGTACATGCAGATATGCACAAATAACACCAATTAATGTAATAGTAAAATATGTAATCAGTGTTAAGACATTGTCACTAATAAACTTTAAAGCATAATTCATATTTTATAATAAAGCTGAATATTGTTTACTTTATAACATGTGCACAACAAACTGCACAAAAAAGACACTTGGATTCTTTTTAGTATTCTTTAGTGAATATGAAAAAGCTCTTACTAGCCAAACCAATCTGAGATGACACTTTTCTCCATGAATGTATATATAAATGCCAAACACAACTTTCCAAAACACACATGTCTTATCACAGGTATATTTGAAAATGGAGCAAAATCTTTAGTTAGTCCAAAATCGAAATGCTAGGTTAATAATTGGGTCTCATTGATCTAGTCAGGAGATGGCAATGTTTTATTAGCTCCACTAGCTTCCTGTCTAATTTTGTGCCCAATTCAAAATGTTAATGTTGACCTTTAAAGCCCTAAATAGGTTGGAGTGAGAGCATCTAAAGGATCATCACGGTCCAAAACACAAAGCAGATATAATCCAGTTTGAGACCACTTTAACTGATCTGGCTCAATGCTAGGGAATTCTGGGAACTGTAGTTTTGTGAGACATTTAGCCTTCTCCATCGGAGAGCTCTGGTGCCACAGTAAACTATAAGTCCCAGAACTCCCTAGCACTGAGCTAGGACAGTTAAAGGAGTCTCAAACTGGAGTATTTCTGCAGTGTGTTTTGGACCCACATGTAACTGCCTGGATCATCCGTTCACTTTCAGAACCACTTCCAGAATGCCTTCCACAAGGAGACTTCCCTGGCACCCACATCAGACAAAAATATTCCTCTCCTTCCAGACATTTTAGCTGTTTGTATATATTTTATACTTTAGCCCCTCCAAACTCATTTACTAGAATACTATATAGTATTTTAGTATTACATCATCTCACCAGAAATGGTTTGTTCCTGGGAGGACTAAAAATAAATGAGAACAAAATAAAATTAATTTAATAGTAAGGTATATGTTTTAAGAAAGGAACAAGTAATAACAAGCAGATGATAACCAGCTAGTTATTAACAGTGGACACACTTTTTCTTCAGATAAAATGCTGCTTTACATAGGGCAAAGAACTGGTGGGAAAAGGAGGGTTGCTTTACCCTTTATTCATACATTTCTCCATGCTAAACTGTAACCCAACTGATTTTTTTGCTCCCCAAAATACCAAAACCCTATAGAGAAGTACATTTTCCTATTTCCAGAACTAGAGAAGGATCTAGAGAAGCCAGTTTGAAGTGAAGAAATGTCAGATATGGAATAAATTGTGCAGCTTTCCCTCATCCACCATTTCATCGTTCTAAATTTGTACATAAACCACCATCACCGCTCCCTTTGACAAAAAATACCCCATGGTTTTTCAGTTTAAAAAAACTGGCATTGTGGCTTGATAGAGAAGGAGCAGAGTTATGACTAAGAGAGCCATTTAGCCCAAGAGGTTGTCTAAAAGATTGCTTTAAATGGTTATCTTCATGTGAAGAACATGAAAGAACTGATCAGGGAGTATATCTCAGGCTTTGGGTTGAGTTTTGGACCCCCTTAACAATTCAGAGTATCCTTGTGGATATTCTCATAGGAAAACCGGTTGGTATAGTTGTGTTTTACACATTCATTGGTTACTCCAAACTAGTGTAGACTCATTGAATCAATACAAACTTGGTAAATCAACACCTAAGTAAGTTCCACTGATTTAAGTGGGCCAATTCTAGTTTGGACTGACAACTGCATTAACCCCTTTATCTATTTATTGTGGCCCATAAGGAGATTAACCTGAAAGTAAAGGCACATCTGAGTCTTGCAAGTTGCCCCTGCAATATCTATCTCCAGGGCAGTAAACTTAAGATAACAAAACAAGAGTAAGAAAAGAAAGATGCCAATCTTATCAAAAGTCTGAAGCCCACAGGAAATGTGAAAATAATCCACCATTCTGTTTTCCGAGTAACAGGGCTGATAAAAACATTCTTCCCACTCTACATCCTTGGAGGAAAGAGGCTTATGAGAAGAGATAAAAGATTCTCATCCTGTGGGATGGAAGCTTCTTATCTTTGATGGTTCTGCTGATATGAGTCAAGCAAATGATCTGCGCTCCTTGCTCCAGAAGCTAACTTCCTGATAAGTACAGAAACAGGGGTAGGACAGATCTCTGTATAAAGTTTGCCGATTTCTGAGAGAACTGTTCAAATGCTCAAGCAGAGAGGAAAAGAGAAAGACTTTCTTTTTACAAAGTTCCAAATCTAAGATTTAAAATGAAGGTGGCAGGGCCCAGTCCTCCACTGGAACACTGACTGGAAGACGTATATGAAGCCCAGGAGTAAACACTTCATCAACAGCCATACAATTAATATAAACTACCAGTGTATATATACTTGGCATCATTCTATCTCCATACTGCCTTGGATTATTTACCCTGATCTCCCAGTGCTGCAGGATTTTCTTACTTACAAATGTCAGCCTACAACTATGGAGGAGGCAGGGTAATGGAACAACATTAACATATTACCATATGAGCAAGTTGTCACAGATATAAATAGATTTGGGTCTGAGTAAGTCTCTCTTGGGAGAGACTGCCAAATCCACGGCACCATCATAGAGATGGCCTGTCTACAATCATAATGTGCCTCTCGTGCAATCAAAGCCAAACTCAAACAGGGGCCTCTGACCCCAACTGAACATAGGCAGGTTCATGGGGAAAAGGTGGTCCTTGAGGTACCTGGATCACCACTCACAAGCCAGAATTCTGCTGGTGATACACACAGGAATTACAGCTCTTTCGGTATTTGTTGCATTCAGCACCTCTTTCACGCAATTCCCAGGCTGTGCAACCAACTTCTCTGTTGCTCCTCTTGGCCACTTAACAGTTGGGAGAAGTCAAGGGCATTTGGGCAGTATCTGTTTCAGCATCTGGATATGACAACATCCTTTTGGACCCTTGAGAAGACATCTTTGTGCATCCAGCTACAGAAGCACAGCCAGAAAAACTACCAAGTTGTTAGCATATCCCCCCTGCACTGGTCACTGAAAGCTTGCATCAGCAGTAGGAAAGTAATTTGTGAGACTGTGATCACTAAGCAGAGATTTCCATTCCAACAGCACCATGCAGGATCTCAGCCTTGGTTTTTACAGGTCATTATCAATGCTTTGCATTATGTTTAGAAATATTCTGAGAAACACTATAGCTTTCTCAAAACTAATGTGGTTGACCATGGCAAACCTATTTCTGTCCCGGAGGCCACTCTGTCATACAATTTTCTGCAGGTGAAAGGTATGTCTTTACACAGAAACTATATATACCTGCCTATACAAGGTCAAGTGTAACAGGGTCTGTAGACTATAAAACTCAATATTTAGTGGATGTTCACACCATCTGGAACAAACTAAGCCACAGCTCCCTGAATAAAACAAGCTTCCAACCTCTGTCTTCTCTGTGCTGAACTTCACTTTAGTGGTCTTAGACATGTATTTCTGATGCTACCTGAATCTAACCAAACTTGGGTACTCAAGTTCATTTTCAACTAAATGGTGCAAAAACCAATGTTTTACTGTTTAGCTCCCCACAAATATTAAGAGCAAGCAACATTTAGATATACAATATTTTAAGGGTTGAGAAGTCTAATGGTAAGTTCTATATTTAATATAAACACTACAGGTTTTTAAAATCCCAGCCTTTTAACATCTTGAATCCATTTCTCTGCCTAAAAGTACTTTCACAGAAAGTCCTGGGTTTTTCCTCAGGGAGATCTTTATTTTCTTGCTATTTTCATAGGCTACGTCTGAGCAAAAGAATACATACAATACTAGCCTTATGCCAATGATGCTTTCCATTCTTCACTTACCTTATTATTCATTTATTATTTATCCATTTATTCATTTAATTCCCCTCCCCTAGTCTATTTCATTAAAATGAATCAATACAAGGGAGCATTGTCCTTTTTTCTTGAGCTTTATAAATACTAGAAATGTCCAAAAAAATGAAGTTTTGTATTAATTGGAAATCTCTACAACTTTTTTTGGGGGGGGAAAGAAACTGTTTGCTTAAACCAAATGTTTGCAATACAATTGAGATAAAGCTTCCTTGTGACCTATGATGTGGGCATGTTCAGGGATTAGTTCTTTTTGGTTGGATGCATATTAGAAAAATCTTTGGTATTTGTAGATCCATATGTTCTTTAAAATTACACCTTGTAATGCAGAACTTAACAGAGGGCAACATTGTTGGATGCTCTGTGCTTTTACTGTTCAAAAATACTTAAGGCTCTAAGGCTGGAAAGATGGATATTCACCACCCATTGGTCAAAAAATCTTACTGCTTTAGCTACACACAAAGGGATAGTCGTCAATTTTGAGAAAATGTATTTTTCAAAGAATGGTCAGCTTATATAAACACAAGGTTGCGAGTTCAAGAAAAGCAAAAGGGCCCAAGCTCGACTCAGGCTTGCATCCTTCCGAGGTCGCTAAAATGAGTACCCAGACTGTTGGGGGCAAATTAGCTTACTTGCTAATTAGCTTAATTGCTGTTCACCTGTATGATATTTGGAATAGCGGTATATAAATAAAGCAAATTAATTAATTAATATGCCTAGCCTTTATTCATATCTTATGCATTTCCTATACCCTTCTTTTTCTTTCTTTTTTCCTCTATTACTTTCTATATTTCTTTTCTTTGCAATTATACTTTTAAAGTCCAATAAAATATATATTTAAAAATATATTTTAAAAATTAAAAACTGAAAATGTCTGTTTGAACACTAATTCTATTCTTTACCTGACATTGGTGCATCACACAAGGTTTGTTTGGGGCCTGCCATGTCTCTGAGCTGTTATATGAGTTTCCTTCAAAAGTGCAACCTAGGGATAAAAACAGAAATAATAAGCAGAACAATTCTTTTTATATTAGCAAGCCACACAAGACTAGTAAAAACCACCAATTTCCTTAAGCAAGTTGTTCAGTTTCTCTAGTTTTATAGCTGTTATCATGCATACGATTTGGAAAAGTTCACTACTAAAAAATAAGGCAAGTTTCTAAACCTCACGGGTCAGAAAATATGACTTGAAAACACGCTGACTGTCAGTTAGCTAATCCTAACACTATGGCAGAGAAAGAGAAACACTGAAAGGGATAGGAGCCAATGGTGTGGTGAAGAGTTTTAGTAATTTTGACACTTTTCTGGCTATGTGATAATGAGACTGAAAGGAGAAAGGGAAATGTAAACCAATTCATCTTATTTTAGCAATCTACTATTACTAAAATTAAAAGCACTTCCTAGGAAAAGGGCAAGAACGTTCTTAAGAATTTGTCCAAACCACATATTCTGTCTCCTAGTCCTGCTTCTTTTTCAAGAAGCTGCATCTTAAGCCACCTAATCAGGCTATGAATGTCTGCAAAATTCTTCAGAAAATCGGCCGAGTGGTAAATATCTTCCACTTTGGCAAGTTTACTCAGCCAGGTAGAATTGCACCTGCTACATGACTGAGCACAGAGCATATTTGGCTCAGAAAGTAGCAATTACTGAATTCCTCACATTCAGAGATATCCTTGAAGGCATTGCTCTCCATCCTGCTCATTACACCATAATCAAGCATTAAGACCATTCATTCCATTTATCTTCCAGATGAAGAGAAGAAAACTTCTGGATTAAATCAGGCAGGAGAGGGAACCATAAATTTCATTCCAGTGACTTTCTAATGTGCAGCGCAGAGGTCCAAGCCACTTTCATTTCAACTGTAATTTGCCTGTTTCTACCACCCATGGATATAATTCAAACTTTTAGACAATTACAAATCACTTTATCAAGGCAAAATAAATAAAAGACTATCTGAGGTTCTGGTGCTTATTATTCCCTGGGCAAGGCAGAAAAGTCATGTTATTTGCTGGAGTTTTTTGTTTGTTTGTTTTTAAAATCATTTGTATGTACTGCGCTGTGTACATTTACAGCGCTATAAAAACAACAACAACAACAAAACAGAAGAAAGAAGAGCCTGTTTGGTATGTTCTGCATATCAAGAAATGTCATAAAATTAGAAACCACCTGTGCCTCCATCTCTTTCAGCTTCCTACCCAGAGGACCCACATCCCTGAACACAAAGGACAGTCAGCAAGGCTGACTGTGGACTGCCCATAGCTCTTTGGAGAAATGGTGGGATAAAAATGTGATAAATAAAAGGGTTCTTTCCCATCTAATTAATAGAATAATTTCCCTTTTTGACAGCAACATTTGTTGATAGTTTCTGCCAGTAATCATTTTCATTTCTTGCAGTTGCTTTTCACAATTTATCCAATTGTTTTTTAACCACTGCCAAAATGACTTGCTACTTGCTGTTGTCTGTCTAATAGCTGGATTCTGATTCCTTCGGACCTAAAAAAAGTTAGCTTCTCAGGGCATGTGGGCAGTGATTCAAAATAGCCAAATTGCTCTCTTTTTTCCTAAACCAATCATTTCTGTTCTGACCCTATTTCTGTTTTCTTTTCTCTAATTGCCTGTTTTAATTGTACTGAGCCTTTGATCATAACAGCTTACTGTTTAAATGATGTGATTTTATTTGCTTACAGTATTTATTTTTGGTTAACATGCAGAGAGTAGAGTTTACACCAGCACTCAGTCATGTAATAATACAGCATCATGAGCTACGTAACTGCATGGATTTTTGTTCTGGCTTTGTCCCACGGAATACCAAGTGATGTGGCTGGGCAGGAGATACAAGGACGCTTGTGAAGACAGCCAGTTGTAACACTTCCAAAAGCAAACATTTGAGAATATAAGAGTGAAGCCAGCAGACAGTTTTGGTTCAGAAAATGGTGTGCCACATCTGAGTGAAATTTGGAAAACCATGATTTACATAGTTCAGTACTGCCTTGAAGTAACGCTTCTTTTGAAGTGACATTTGTTCTGTTTTTCTTTTGTATTGTTGTTGTAGTTTGCCATAAACTTGGCTTTGACTTATGAATGAGAGACTTCCAAGTCACTTTATTATTAACAGCCCTGCTCAGGTCTTCCAAACTCAGGGTTATGGCTTTCTAGATTGAGTCTATCCACTTGTAATGTGGATTTCCTCTTTTCCTACTGCCTTCTGCTTTTCTGAGCATTAACATTTTTTCCAATGAGTCGTGTCACCCTACGACATATCCAAAGCATGATAGTCTCAGTTCAGTCATTTTGTCTTCAAGATTAGGACTGATTTTCTCTGTTGTTGTTAACCACCTTTGAGTCCATCCCAACTCATGGTGACCCTGTGGATGAGACACCTCCAAGACTCCTGCTTAGGTCCTGTAAATGCATAACTGTTACCTCCCTAATACAATCCATCCATCAAGCATGTGGCCTGCCTCTCTTTCCACTTCCCTCTGCCTTTATCAGCATTATTATCTTTTCCTATGCCTTCTCATTATATGGCCAAAGTACAACAGCTTCAGCTTAATCATCTTAAATTCCAGGGAAATTTCAGGCTTGATCTGTTCTAGGGCCCATTTGTTTGTCTTTTTGGCTGTCCATGGCTTCCTAACACTCTACTCCAGCACCACATCTGAAATACAGTACATTGATTTTCTTCTTATCCACTTTCTTCACTGTCCACCTCTCGCATCTATACATGGTAGTAGGGAATACAATGGCTTTTACGATTCTAACTTGCGTACTCGGTTGTATATCTATACTCTTTAGGATCTTTTCTAGTTCTTTCATAATTGCCCTCCACATTCCCAGTCTTCTTCTACTTTCCAAACTGCAGCCCCCATTCTGAACTTTTTGCTGCAAGGTACAAAGACTTTTTGTACTATTTCTATTTCCTCATTGTCTATGTTGAATTTGTGTAGATCTTCTGTGGCCATTATGTTTGCTTTCTTTATCTTGAGCAGTAAATCTATTTTTCTACCTTCTTCCTTGATCTTCCTTAGTAGTACTTCCAGGTCTGTGATGATTTCTGCTAGTAGTAATCTAAATATCTTAGATTGTTGATTTTCCTTCCTCCTACTTTCACTGCTCCTTCTTTGTCCGAACCTGCTCTTCATATTATATTTTCTGCATACAAGGGGCAAGATGCAGCATTGACTGACCCCTTTGCTAATTGAGAACCACTCTCCATATTCCAGTCTAACAGTAGCCTCTTATCCTAAGTACAGATTCCTCATCAAATGTGGTGGCGCTCCCATGTCTTTAAGGGCATTCCATACCATTTCGTGATCTATACAGTAAAAGGCTCTGCTATAGTCTATAAAACACATGCTGATTTTCTTTTGGAATTCCTTGATGTGCCCCATTAGCCAACATATGTTTGCAACATGGTATTTAGTACTTTTCCTTTCCTGAACCCTCCTTGGACCTTTGAGATTTCTTTCTCCATGCATGATTGGAGTCTATGTTGCAGAATTTTGAGCATAAGTTTGCTTGGATGGGAGATTAATGCTATGGTCCTATAGCTGCTGCAGTCTTTTGTGTTTCATTTTTTATGGATGGGGATGTATATTGATTGTTTCCAATCTGTTGGCCATGATTTTATTTTCCATATTTGTTGACATATGTTGGTTACCATTAGAATTGATTCTGTCAGTGTGGATCATAGCACTTTGATTTGAATATAATCTGTTCCTGGTGATCTATTTTTCCTAATTTCTCTTATTGAAGTCTCCACCTTGTTTGTTTTTTAAAAAATATGGGGTTCCTCTTCATATGGCTCTTTATTCCATGCGTCATTCATTTGAGACCCATTAATTTGATTGCTTTTAGTAGTTCATGGTATTCGTGGAACTCCCCTCTTGTACATATTTCAAATGAGTTGATTTTCTTCCTGTCTGCTCTCTTCACTGTCAAGCTTTTCAACCATATATAGAAATCATGAGTAATACAGCACAGATTCTGACTTTGGTATTTAATCATATATTTTTGTACTTGAGGATCCAACCTATTTCCTCATAGTTCCCTTTTAATTAAGCCATAGTCACCCTCTAGTCTTCATTTAGATTAATGACTGAGTCAAGGTATAAGAGTTCTTAATTTCTATACCTTCAGGACCCACTTTAAAACTATGTAAATCACCTGTGATAATTATTTTTTCCTTTTTTCCTTAACTCTAATCAGTAGTCATGCCAAGCTATTTTTTTACAAGTCATATGGTATCATCCCTCTATTTTTCATGCCTCCATCCTATGTGTCTTATAATGTATAATAAATTATAAATATAAGTTAAACAGAGTGATAAAACCCAGCTATGTCTGATCCTCTTGCCAATGGGAACAGCAATGATTTATGGGGACCCTTTCCTTTATATTCTGTCTTGTTAGTGGACTTTTACCCCCAGAGTATAGCTTACACATCAGGTCCATCAGAGGTTGGGATGCACCCATTTCTTTTTCAGAAAACCATTATGTTTCTTGATTTACACAATCAAAGGCTTTGCTATAATCTATAAAGCTTGTAAAGGTTGGTCTTCTACTGAAATTTTTTGGTGCCTCTTCCTTTTCTGAACCCAGCTTGGACATCTGGTATTTATTGCTCCATTAATGGTAAAAGTATTTGTTGTAAAATCTTTGTTGTAAAAACTTTACTCGCATAGGAGAACAGTGCAAAAATCCAGTGGTTACTACAATTGGCATCCTCTTTCCCGAGGACTGGAATGTATATCGAACAGTTCTAGTCTATGGATCAGTGTTTGTTTTCCATGCTTGTTGGCAGATTTTTGTCAGAATTTGATTGGATTCCATGTCTATAGATTGAAATAACTCTGTTGGTAAAGCATTAATTCCTGATTATTTATTTCTTCCAAGTGCTCTGAGGACCTCTTCTACTTCAAATTCTGCAATTCTAGGTTCATTTTCAAATGGTTCTTCCTTGAATCTGTCATCCTTTCATCTCATCTATATAGTTGGTCAGTGTATTGCTTCTATCGTTTAAAAAAAAACAACAGCCCTGTCACTAAAGCTTGGATCTGGTCTTTTTTTCCCCTCAAGCAGAAAGAAAACCTTGAACTTTATGGCAATCTCACCATGACATGGATGACCATTTTACCCCATATTCCAACAGCTTCACTGACTACCATTCCATTTCCAAGCTTAATTCAGAGTACTGTTATGCCCTATGACCTTCCTATGTAATTTAAGGCTGAAAGACCACATTCCTCTTTACGGTGTCTGTGACTCACACAAATGGGTAATCTGTGCCTACGCAGTGCACCGTTCTAGAGCTTCTAGAGCTATTACATAAGCTTTTCGGTGGTAACTCCAACCACCATGCAGGCACTTTATCTGTATGCTTCTCAGTTCCATGAATGACAAACAGTAGCATTCAATGATCTCAAGAGGACACAATGAGGGGAGGATGTATGGGTTGTGCGAGTTCACAGATGACCATTTGAAGAACTATAGTAACAGGTGGGCAATCTGTCCTTCATATGAATCTGCTCAGGATTTAGGGTCTATCAACATCTGAAGCATATTTTTGTGGAACTTGAGAAAGGACCTTGCTTTTTGACTGCTCTCAGGCTCTGGTAACTCTTTGTCAAAGGAGATCTGTTATCTATTATTATTATGTTTATTATTAATATACTATAACATTTATAATATTTTATAATATAATATTAATATAATATAATTATTATATTATTATTATATCTGTTATTACCTAAGGATAATCTGTTTACATCTCTAATGGGTACAGTGCACAGAATATGTTTTTATTTAAACCTTTGGCACATAAGATGATTTGTAAGTGTTTTAAGATTCGTTTTAGCAGTTGTCTTTATTTTAATGATGTTTTGCTTGACTCTTTTAAATTGATATTTTTGTGTAGTTATATTTCTGATGGACACCTGGGAGAAATAGGGCATAAATGTAAAAGATAACATAAAATAAATATGATACTGATTGAACTATTGACCGTTTCTGTTTTCAAATCCCAGTTTGCAAGGGCATGTGGTTAATATCAGGACAGACCAAATGATGTACTACAATTAATGCTGGGTTGGGAAGGGGTAGGGGGTTGGGAGCAGATCACTTCTAGCCCATTAAAAATGGTAAAGGGCTACATCTGTATGAATCCCAGTTAATGGAGTATTAGCATCAGTAAAATGATCCAATGACCAGAATTTGGGGCTTGGCCAGATAAAGCTTGTGATCTTATTATGTTCCAAACACATGTAAAAACGTATTTAATATCCTCTATACTGTATATAGGATTTGAAGCTCTGTTAACTTGGCTGACAAATCAATGCTTATGAAATAGAGATGGTTTTATTTAAAGGCATTGTTGGTCTGCTTTTATATTGCTGCGCTAATTTGTCTGGTCATTCTTCTGAGGAACAATTTTTGAATAATTAAATACAACATCCCCTTGATTTTTTTCTCTTCTGATGTTCATTTTTCATGCTTACAAAAACTTTAAAAGCAAAAAGAAGGAGAAATAAAAGAAAAAGAAATCGAAACACCATTACAGGAAAATAGGTTATGGAGCCCAACTACACTGTGTTACTATGAACATTTCCTATTGCTAATATGCAAAATGTTTTACATAAAAAAACTCTGCTAGCTTAAAATAAGCAAAAATCCCAGATACTCTGCCCATCCATTTGCCAGGAGTTCATTTAACAGACATTTTGAAATGCAGTCTTTAGCCCTATGGGACATACTAAAATTATGTAACATCCAAGAAGATCCTGGCTTTTATATAGACACTTGTTTGTATGTGTGTGCTTTTCAATTACAAATAATTAAATTAATTATTTTGTGAAGGAGCTTTTCTTGTTGTTTTGCAAGGGCATTATACGTGGTACATAACAAATCTCATAGAAAAATACTCTTAGGCATAATTTTTCACAAACATGACAAATAGTGAACTACAGAACAGGGAGCATGTTCTACTATTTTTTCTAACTTTATATAGAAATGTCTACCGCAATGCAAAAAAAAAAAAAATCCCCTCATCACCTTAAAATTATATTCATCCTAGAAAAGAATCAAATGCTTCTGTGTGTGAAGCTGTAGCAGGGATGTATTTGCCTTGCAATGTTCACCTGAAGGTCCACTGATCTGCCTGGTTGCTTCTTCTGGGGCAGTCTCATCCACAGGTCACTAGCTTTTGCAACCGATTGCATAGTTGCACAAGGCTGAAACTGGCTGAGATCCATGAACTTCAGTAGCATCAGAATTAAGATATAATCTTAATGTGCTTCTTTGATATTTGGGAAATACTTTTTCAGGATAGTCTTCTGCAGTAGTTAGGGTTAGAACAGTGAAACTGGAAGTATTCCAGTAAGGGTGATCCCTGCTGCCATGGCCTGTCTGGATCAGTCAAAGCTGACCTCAAGCACTCAGAGCCACTGAGTCTATCTACGGTAGGCCTCCGCTGACAAGAATGGATGTAACTATGAAACTGCTCCTTCAGGGGGAGTGCAACCCCATCTGGGGTAGGAAACATATCCAATTCCCAAACTTGAGAACCACCAATCCACAAAGCTGTCATTTTATTATGATTCAGCATCAGTTTATTCACCCTCATCCAGCCCATTACAGCATCCTGGCACTGCTCCAGCACCTCCACACCCCCAGATAACTCTGATGACAAGGAAAAACAGCTGAGTATCAGCAGCATACTGACAGCACCCAAACCCCAAAGTCTGAATGACCCCAGATGTTAAGATGTGTGCCACAGTACAATGGCCATGGGACTGAACAGCAGTCCCACAATGCCACTCTCTGGAACTGACCTTACAAATAGGAACCCCTATGAAACAGTGTCTCCTAATGCTACCTGTCAATGCTACAGCCTACTCCATTTTACATCCAGTTCCAAAGAACATGTACAGCTGCTAGAATGCAGCCTCCAGCACCATTGTTTGCCATATGTTTTTTCCTTCAGTTTAGAAAACAGGAACATTGTCAGCTGCACCACTGACCTGTCACACACTCAATGCAGTGAAAGTATTTCAAGTTGCCAATTAATGCAATGGATGTATTAAACATGAACAAACCAAACAGTTCAACAGAGGAACATGGGGAGAAGGGGGGAAAGGGACATGTATGGGGGGAAGAGCCTTCATGAATGTGCTTTCCAATGTGTCACTGGGCAAAGTGATGCATTCTATGGCTGGTGTATCACTCGTGCGACTGTGTGCATGGGGCATCCAATAGGATGGCAGCTGGGCAGGAAAAGGGAGGTAACTGCCATTCTCAGGTGATGTGCACATGTATGGGACAGGATGGGGGAAAACTAAGAGGTGTGGCTTGAGGTTGAGTAGTGCAGAATGCCCAGGGGTGTTCAGCCTGTCTTTGGAGCATTCTTGCGGACAGCAGGGCTTCCACTCACTTTCATTAAAAAAACCCATAAACAAATTAGAGAACATATGCAGCATGGTAACAAAGATAACAAAGGGTTTGTAAAAGGTTGTGAAAGAGAAGCAGGAAAGCTACTGTATTCAGTATGTTCCTGTTTAGCAGGAAAGCTACTGTATTCAGTATGTTCCTGTTTAGTGAATGGTAAGAAAAATGGATCTATGAGGGAAGAGCAAAAAGATTTTTTCCCTTGAAATTCTGAGATGCTATGGCCACATTTTCGTTACTTAAATTAGTACCTAAACTATGTAAATTATATAAATTTACAATTGCATAAATAAATGCAGAGATTACAAAATATGTATTTTTAAAAGTGCACAAAACTCTGTGTGCGCAGAAAACACAGTCTTACAATCTGATACAAAACAAGGACAGGGAGGAAAACGTGGCATGAGGATTAGAGAAACTCAAGTGGAAAAAAATTATGTTCCTACTTTGAAGCACTTTCCATAGGAAGTGGGAATAACTAGTAAGTCAGTTTAAGTTTGTGATATACCTGTGACCTGCACTTTCTGAGCAATTAGAAACAAACTGCAGATAAAATAAGGTATGTGTAAGAAAAAGACAAGGCTCACAAACAATTGAACCACTGTGGTACTTCTTCCTGGAGAAATGTGAAGGTCCCTGATCTAAGACGTTCCTGCCCAAATAAGACTAGATAACCAGAGATCATTTTCAAACCTATGTTTTTATGGGTCTAGAGAGCAATGTTTGCCCTGCATTCATACTGACATCAAATGAGAGATGTACTTTGGGAACAAGAACAGAGTATGTCTCAGAGTTATCATAAACGTACCTTGTCCATCTCCAAACCACTAATAACAAACACTTACTCAGAAAGCAAATATATATTGTTATAGATGGAGACAGATCCAAATTAAAATGACATATCTCCATCCAACTGAATAAGGAGAGACTGCCAAATATATTTCTATAACAGTCTGTGATCTCATGTGTTTTGATTAAATATATTGAATAAATGAGGGAAATGAAAAGGCATTTTTGCCCTACTGCTACAGCTCTAGAAAAAACAAGGCAAACATCTGCTCTTTAACTCTTTATTTAGAAGTACATGAATTAATTGTGTAAGACCTGTCTTTGTTGTAGGAAAGGTTGGATCCAGTTTGAACTAGGTGCACCTGTGTGCATGTATGTGCCATCAAGTTACCTGTCAATTTATGGTGATTCCCTGAATTTCACAAGGTTTTCTTAGACAAGGAACACTCAGAGGTAGTTTTGCCAGTACCTTCCTCTGAAATATAGCCTGTAACACCTAGGATTCATTGGCAGTTTCCCATCCAAGGACTATTCAGAGCTGACCAAGATCAGACAGGCTTCTGCCTTAGGCATCTAGTTCCTAGTAAAACTGATCACAAAGCAAGATTATTTATTCGTCCCACTGATTTCAAAGGGGCCTTGGTACAAAACAGTCAGTATTTAATCTTATGAAATTTGCAGATGACACCAAATTAGGGGGAGTAGCTAATATCCCAGAGGACAGGACCAAAATTCAAAATAGACTAGAAAACTGGGCTGAAGCTAACAAAATGAAATTCAACACAGAGAAATGTAAGGTACTGCACTTAGGGCGGAAAAATGAAATGCACAGATATAGGATGGGTGACACCTGGCTGAATGAAACTACGTGTGAAAGGGATCTGGGAGTCCAAGTAGACCACAAATTGAACATGAGTCAACAGTGCAACGCGGCAGCTAAAAAGGCCAATGCAATTTTAGGCTGCATTAATAAAAGTATAGTGTCTAAATCAAGGGAAGTAATAGTGCCACTGTATTCTGCTCTGGTCAGGCCCCACCTGGAATATTGTGTCCAGTTCTGGGTACCACAATTTAAAAAGGATGTGGAGAAACTTGAGCATGTCCAAAGGAAAGCGATTAAAATGGTGAAAGGTCTGGAAACCATGTCCTATGAGGAACGACTTAGGGAGCTGGGGATGTTTAGCCTGGAGAAGAGAAGGTTAAGAGGTGATATGATAGTCCTGTTTAAATATTTGAAGGGATGTCATATTGAGGAGGGAGCAAGTTTGTTTTCTGTTGCTCCAGAGACTAGGACCCGGAGCAATGAATGCAAGCTACAGCAAAAGAGATTCCACCTCAACATTGGGAAGAACTTCCTAACAGTAAGGGCTGTCCAACAGTGGAACAAACTCCCTCGGAGTGTAGTGGACTCTCCTTCTTTGGAGGTCTTTAAACAGAGGCTGGATGGCCATCTGTTGGGAATGCTTTGATTGTGATTTCCTGCATGGCAGGGGGTTGGACTGCATGGCCCTTCCAGTCCCTTCCAATTCTATTATTCTATGATTCTATGATTGTATGAATCTTCAGTTTCGGGGGGAAAGTGAATTGGTGCATGCAACTGGTGCTTGCCGTCTCAGAGTTGAATTCATTGGGCAAACATTTTGAACACCAAGAAAATATCAGTGGCTCAGTGTTTCTTCACTGTCATCTGCAACAACCCGGGTTTTTAAAAAAAGTAACAATCTGTTCAATGCTCTCTGCAAGCTGGTATTGACTATAGAAATGCACTTCCTGAACATAAATAAATAAACATTCCATTTATTAGCTTTTCAATCTACCTCTTTCTTGACTGCCTCTGATGTAATTTATTCTAGATAAAATGGAGCAGAACAGGGCTTTACTTTGAGAGGCAACAAAACAATATAAGCTCTGCCAAGACCATAAACCTGTAAGAACAACATGGCAACACTGTAAAATGTATGGGAAGCCCCAAAGACACTCTCTGCCCAGGGAGTTGTACATCCTAGGGCCATCTGTACCTGGAAATCTTATGTTAGAAACTACGAGCCTCTCCCTGGTATCTCCAGTGTTGTGGACTGTTTGTGCTTGCTTCATCAGGAAAAAACCAACACCTTCATTGTTCACTATTAAGTAACTATTTTGGAATCTTTAACTCTTATTGCCTTGCACAAGATCTGAGCCTTTGTATCAAGAATAAATGTCAGGGCTAGTGTTACCCAAACCTTACTACATTATAATATCTTAATGGAATAGATTATATAGTAGGTATCAATGGATGTACCCTTAAGTTAAAAGTGACACTTGAGATGTTCAAACAAGAGCTTAGAGAAGATGCAATTGCTTCAGATTATTTTGGTTAATAGTTGTACTCTTTAGTGACTGTCTGGATGCATAACTGCTTATACAAGGCCTCCAACAGTGTAATTGTTCTAGGTACATGAGGTGCTCTAAATCCACCAGCCAGATTCCTCTGTATCAAAGCCAAAATTCCTTCTCCATATACCTTGCCTATAATTATGCTATGTCCTTAGCAATTACTAGCAATCATTCCAATGGCAGTGCAACTGAAACCAAACCCTTGGACCCTAGAGGGGGGATGGCCTTGCCCTCCAGATGTTATTATACTGCAACTCCCATCAGTCCCAGCCAGTATAAATAATGATGGAGGAAGATGAGAACTGTAGTCCAGTAACATCTGGAGAGCTCTAGACTTACATGTCTGCAATGAATAAAAGAAACAGTTATCAAGGTAAAAACACAACCTTGCTTCAGATAGTATAATAACTATAATATGTATAATAAGTATCAGTATTTTAAATAAACAAATGAACTATTAACTAAGTTGAAACTATAAAGCACCTGATCCCTAACATACCATGTAATGGTAGAATTCAAAGATATAGCCATGTTAGTCTGCAGAATCAGTATATAGAGAGATCTTGTAGCACCTTTGAGACTACTGGTAATTGAAATAAAGAAGTTGGCAGCATGAGCTTTTGTAGACTTCAGTCTACTTCCTCAGATGCCAATGGCCCTGGTTTCCACTCCATTAAATGCATCTAAGGAAGTAGACTGAAGTCTATGAAAGCTCATGCTGTCAACTTCTTTATTTCAGTTAGTCTAAAAGGTGCTACAAGATCTCTACATATCATTTAATGGATTAGTGAGATGCTTAATATTAAAATAATCTAAAAAGGCATTGTTTAAAGTGAACATTTTGCATAATTTGGTTGGTTTAGCAGGATGCATTCATAAAACCAAAGATACATGTTAAAAAATGCATAAATAAATCATCCATCAAGTGCTTTCCTGCACCCAGTCAAAATATGTATTCAATACTTCTATTTTGTCCTCAATACTGTACATTTTGCTTTTCTGAAGTTCAGAATACACTGGTATTATTATATTATATTGGTATTATATTTCCATTAGATGTGGTGTTTGGAGTACCCCAGTAACACCACATCTTAGTGTTCCCTCTTCTTAAGTTACTATATTCTTGTATGGAGTACTTTTCAGCCACCTCTTAATAATTCTACAGAGATTTAGCACATCTGACAAATGATTCAATTAATTAAATGAAATGATATGTCAGATTACAATGCAAAAAGATTGCAAAAACAGCGATGCTTAGAATAATATGTTAACAACAAGGCCATAGAACATAAGATTGTACTGTAATCCATGTTCTTCTCAAGTATATTTATGTTGTTTATGGAAAAGATTACAATGTCTACAGATAATCACATTGTTATTATTACTGTGAATATGTATTTTGCATATTTGTGTATAACTATGACATAATTATTAGATTTAATGTGTACCATCTTACTTTCTCTGGGGGTTTTTCTTTTTTAAATACACATTCTTGCTTCTAGATGCCAAGTGTAGTCCTGTACTTCAAATGTTCAGTGAATTTAGTTGAGGATTAACATTAATTTAGCAGGCCATTTCACAAAGTGCAGTTTAGCAGGGCATAATGGCACAATGTAATTCATTTACTTGGCTGTGTGGGAGAAGACAGAAGATCAGGATGCCAGTCCATTCATCAGTCAAATCTTGCCAGCTGACCACATATTACTTGACTACTGTTAAATATGCCTGGCCAAAAATGTCAGCAAATAAATAAATAAGTGTATCATCCCTTTCCACTCTCAAATATTCCCCTCCCCAATAGTGTTTTATTACATTGTTCCCCCCCCTTTCCTTTTCACATCCTTTATCACTGCAGACTCTCCCTCATGAAGCAAACTACTCGACAAATCACTCCCATCAGGGTGCAACTACCAGGGTTGGCAGCAAAATGAGGCCATTGCCCTCCCCATATAAACATTCTTACCAACCAACTGAAACTTTCCTTCATCCTCTTGTAATCCACCCACAACTGGGGATCCAAGGTCAGAAACTCCTGCCAGAGTTCTCACCATGGCCAGGATAAAAAAAGATTTTCCATGGACAAGTCACTTTTGAGAGGATGCTTAGCACGGTCATTGTATGTAAACTCAAAATGCTGGTGGAGATATTACATTGGGATGTCTTAACTTTAGCAAAGAGGTCAAGATTAGGCGGCAGGATCACATCCCCCTTCCTTGAAACTTTTCGACTTGATCTTAACCATGGTGGAAGAATACATGAGTGTACCTGAATATAATGAAGAAGCTGTAAAGAATATTAGATGATAACGAAGGTTAAAAGTAACCAGTCTGGCTGCTTAATCAGTTTTTGAAACCAAGATCTGAAGCTGGTTAAGAAACGCTAGTTAACAGAGAACTTGGTGGATTTTGCTATTGACACCAACATCCATATCCATGTCTAAGGGCTGAGAGAGGTTACATAGGTAAGCATGGTATATAGTTTAGACACAGTAACATTAATTTTATGAATAATGCAAGATGAAATATGGAAACCACTGCACCTTTGCACCGCTCACAACACGTTCCCCGCTGCTTAATGACCAGAGCACAGTCCTTTGAAAGTACTGGACATTTCTCTCGTTTGCATGTCACTTCCTTGTTCTGTGAGGGGGAAAGGTAGAAAGAAAAATGTAATATCAGTCTCCGTTTTGTGCTAGTAAGAAAGTGTACTATGAAGTCAGATTTGGAAATTTTCCCTCTGCTTGACAAGAGATATTTGTAATACAGAGAGGGCATTATTACCCTTTCATACAATCAGACACAGTTTCTCCCTTGTGGCATATCTGCAGCTGAGGGGAACTGAAAAATTGGGGAGAAAGGGAGATCAGCGGCAAATCTTAAAAGGAGACTGAACCCAGATAAAGTTCTGCCAAAGGAAACATGTGACTCGTTTCATGCTAATGTTACTTTCTGGTATATTTTAGAAAGGATAATATTTGTGTAAACTGTAGCTGGAGCTTTTAGAATACCTGGCCAAGGACTTCCTTGTGCGAACAAAAATATTTAGCCATGGCTGCTCTACAGGTCTGAGTATTGCAGTTGGTTTTGTAAAAAATGCAAGTCTAAATTTCCAACCAAAATAAAGACAAAGATGGCCTCAGTGAACTCCATTTAAAATACACAAAGATACTCACAAAATAAAACTGCAAATTAAGACTAATCCAATCAATATCCGGCACAATATTTTGAAGGGTGGGATAAATGTTGTCTAAATCATGGCTGAAAAGTGTGTGACCCTACTGTTGGACTACAATTCCTATCAGTTTCAGCCACAATAGAGAATGGTGGTGGACATAATGCTAACCTGTGGTTTAACATCAGGAGAACAAGGCTTATATGCTTTCCTCACATCTTGCACAGCTTTTGCTTTCTGTTTTACATAATTACAGTTAAGGATGTCCTTCAAGCCCTAATGGTGGCTAATCTGAATTGGGTAGGTAAGGAACTGAAAGCATGTTGCCAAGCAGCAAACAGAGAGGAGACAAGCTCCACGTGCTCCAAGATGGTCAACTGTTTATTCAGTGTTTATTCGGTGTGTAAAAAGCCCAACATGTTTCAGCCAAACTAGGCCTTCTTCAGGGGCCTTTGAGAGAAATAAGTGGAGTTGTAAACATTCTCCAAATTACAGGACCATAGACATAAAGGTCCCTGTGTCTTTAAAGGTAAGATAAAGTATTCCCTGTTGACAAGTCCGATCATAGGGAAAGGTGCTCATCTCCATTACTAAGCTGAAGAGCCAGCATTGTCAGAGACTACTCTGTGATCATGTCGCCAGCATGCTTGCAAAGACTGCTGTTTACCTTCCCACCGAAGTGGTACCTATTTATTTACTTGCATTTACATACTTTCAAACTGCTAGGTTGGCAGAAGCTGGGACTAGTGATGGGAGCTCACCCCATCATGCAGCATTAGGGCCTCAAACTGCCAACCTGCCAATCTTGCAATCAACATAGTTGATTTTAAACACTGAATAAATAGTTGACCATCTTAGAGCACATGGAGTTTGTCTCCTCTCTGTAATCTGAACTGGGGTCAGCTCAAACAAGACAGCTTCATAAACCAAGGTTTGAAGCTATTTTGTTTGATTAATCACCATTTGACAGGGCTAAAAAAACACAGCAAACAGTGGTTAATTTAAGAGAGAAACCAACATTGGGGCTACACATACCACCCTTTAGGAATGGTCTGCAGACACCTCTTTACTAGCTGGGTCGGTGCTGCGACAACCACATGCTGTGGCACTGATCCAGCCTCCAAAGAGCACGCAAAGGAGCTGGGAAAACTGACTCCTTTTTTGTCCTTAAAGGCGTGATGACGTCCCTTTGGCACTGCACTGTTTGGACGCAGCACCAGAGATGCATCATCATGGCATGCACCGTGTGGACTGGCACACGTCAAAATGGTGCCCTGGCGGCAGTGTTAGGGCACTGAGCGTGGGGATGCTCAGCCCTGACTCCGCTCACAGGCTGGTGCTTTTTGCCAGTTTGTCCAGGGCCATTCCTAGCATCTCACTACAGTGTTCAGACTGTGCTTCGGGCTGTGTGTTGTGTGCCTTTAGGTCATTCCCACCTTATGGCAACCCTGAGGTGAACCTATCATGGGATTTTCTTGGCAAGATTTGTTCACAAGAAGTTTGTCATTACCTTCCCCTGAGGCTGAGAGTGTGTGACAGAGATTTGATCCTGGTCTCCAGAGTCATAGTCCAACACTCAAACCATTTTACCATTCTGGCTCTCCATAAAATAAACAGCAGCTTCTCTGGTAGCTCTGCATGTGTAGTTTCCAACCTTGGCCTCCAGAGCCACTGTCCAATGCTCAAACCACTATGGCATGGTGGCTCCCTGTGCTTGATGAGGCTAGCTGCAGTTTATTTCACAGCTCTGGTTTATCAGTAGATCTCAGCAAGCCCATTATCTCATTTAAATGGGCTTCTCTTTGAATTGTGCCTTTTACATTTAAGCACTCTGTAAATGTCCTTCATATGAATAGGTTTATTACCATTAACTAAAAGCCAGTGACAAAGACAAATGATGGTAGCAATTCTGCAAGGAGAAGGGGAAAGCGCCGTGGCAACTCCCTCTGCTACTCAGGCCTAACTTCTGCACCATTTACTTTGAGAAATAAAATTTTACTACTGGAATTCCTTCCTTAAACACAGCATACAGGGCTTCACTCTCCAATAATCCTCATCTATAATTACTGGTTTGGTTTATCATGTCACAGAAAAGCCCAGATGCCACTGTCCACCACAGCAGATCATATAGCCTAATTAGAGATGTCCAATAGTGGGGAGAATCAAAGGGGAAAGAAGAATGTGAATCATAAAACTAAGTAATGAAGAGGCTCTGACCTTTTTTTGTTTTTGTTTTCTATGGCCTGGGAAAAGGTACTTCTAAAGGATAACTCAACATTTTTACTGTACATGTGTCTCTTGGGGGGGGAGGGTTTAAGGGAAAAAATACCATGTTGTGTCTTATTCCTTCAGCAGTCCATGTCTGTTATGTTATAAAATATGATTCATTATCTCCTCACCAAGCCAAATCTGCAATTATTTCAACTGCAATGAGTATAATGTATGAACAGGAAGAATTTGAGTTCTCAAACAGAAGATCAGCTGCTGTCAGAATAGTGTCTGTTGTCAAAATGATTCACTCATGTGTTCTTCTGGCCGCTTTACTCTACTATACAGTTGCAAACACTTAGCCATAAATCTGGGCTGCACAGTTGTTCTTCTATACAGCCTTTTCATGTTTCTGAATTGGCTTAGCGCAGGCACTGCATACAATGAGAAAACTGACTCTACTGGGGCTCTACAGATCAGCCCAATAAAGTGGCAACCCGCTGCCCCTTTCAGCGCCAGATAGGGCCGTGGCAACCGCACGCCATGGCCCTGTTCGGCGCTTTGACAGCTTTAAAGGAGATAGCAAAATGCAGCTCCATTTAGAGCTGGCAAAAAGCCACCCTTGATGTGGCGGCAACACTTTTTGGCGCTCCTTTCAGCATGTGCATATAAACGCCACACCAAAGGAGTGCCATGACGCCACCCACCATGTGGTTGGGTGGGCAGTTGTGCATCGTCCAAATGCCACGTTCCCACATTCCCACTGGCTCTTTAAGCAGTCTGTACAGCCCCCAAGTCATAAGGGCTAATGCTGCTTTTCTCACTTGATACTATACTCCAGCAAATATACTCCTCAGAAAGTGTGGAGGAGAGATATTGCCACAGGCAGAAAAATCCATAGCAAACTTCAGAGGCCCACTCTTTGAAACACTCAAGATTAAATTGTAGAAAAGAAATACATGTTAAGAGCATTTGTTCAATTGTGGCTAATACCTCATTAGTACCTAAAACAAAGCTGTAAACACACACAAAAGTATAATCTCTTACACAGAAAGGTCTGTGCCTTTGGCATTAATGCATATCTATCATATAGATCAATTTGACTACTTCCTAACAACATTTATTCAGGAAAATTATTTGGCTGCTTCTTTTTGGGCACAATTGGTTGGAAGCAGCTACTACCACCCAGATCTCACCGTAGTGCTCCCTCCACTCACAGCCAATCCAAAGTCTACCCTTCCTCAGCAAGCTTCTGAGACACACAAAAATGTCTTGTGGCTTCCTAAGTGATGTGACTTCCATGTCAGTGGAACACTGAATTCATTCTGGCATTAATCTAAACCTTAAAGGAACTACCAAGGCGTTGAGCATATTTGGAAGACAGAGTTTGGCACCTTAGACAGCTCCTTTAAAGTTTGGATGAAACCGCAGAGTTCCATTGACATGAACGCCACCAGACATCAATGGGAAGCCACCAGCCATTCCTATGTGTCTCAAAAACCTGCCTATAACATTGCAGAATTAATAAAAAGTACAATTTTACTATCTTTATTCAGCCAAAAAGACTTGGCAAGGCTCCAAATGCAATCAAGCATTGGTTTATAACACTGCCTAAAAGCTAAAACCCCTCTCCCTTTCCAGTCTGCCTGATGAAGAAGTCTATACAGGTTGAAAACTTGCATGATTCTCTGCCAACACACAGTTGGCTCAAGGAAGATATTACATTACCCATTCTGAACTTCAAAAGATCTGCTGAATATTCATCTCTTAAAACAAGCATGTGTAATTCTGCAGAAACCTTTGGACTTGTGCCTGCTTTCTGCTCCAGCTAGATATGACCCTTAAACCATTCCAGAATATCCTTTGAAAAGTGTTATGGTCTAACATGATTCATACCATGTAGGCTGTATCTTCAGAAATGTCATGAACAGTAAAACTTGATGTGGAGAAAAAGGAGGTTGCTCTGCCTATCAGTCTCCCACCCTACTTTTTTCTGTTGCCCTCCCAGATTATGCAGGGTTGGTAAATCATTGTTTTGTCTATTGTAGCCTTGTGCTGTAAAAGGCAGTCTTTGAAGACTGTAAGTATAAAAAGACAAAACCTCATCAAACAAGGAACAATTCTTTTCATTTATATTTCTCCATCTCCCAAAATTCACTCTCAACATGTATCATTAGACTAGATAAATCTGTCTTCTCAGTTCCCCCTGTTCTAGGAGGACAGAGAAAGGGGGGAGCAATTAGACCAAGCCAAAGGCCTAAAAATCCCCCCCAAAAAAGAAATGGTGCATGGTGCAGTGGTAAAAGCATAGGACTAGGATTCTAGAGACTGGGATTTGATTCCTTGCTCAGTCATGGAAACCTGCTGGATGATCTTGGGTGGGTCACACCCTCTCAGTCCCATGATAGGGTCACCTTAGAACTGCTGGTTTGAAGACATACAACAACAACAACAACAACAACAACAACAACAACAACAACAACAACAACAGGACGTAGATACTCTAAAAGCACCCAATGCCATTTTATTTTGAGAGCTAAACTGGTTAGTACTTGGACAGGCCAATGAATACCAGGTGCTGTAGGCTATATTTCAGACAAAGGAACTGGCACAACCACCTCTGAGTATTTCTTGTCTGAGAAAACCCTATGAAATGCATGTGATCACCATAAGTCGAAAAGTGACTTGACGATTAACATGAAACAAAAGATACAAATGTATAGAAAAGTCTGTGCTTCCTTGTGTTATTTGCAATGTGTTTCAGAAGCTGTTGAAAGTTCGCTGATACACTGCTAACACTACTAGAAAGAAAGAAAGAAAGAAAGAAAGAAAGAAAGACCTTTCAGATTTCAATATTCAGAAGCCAACATCTTCTAAGGCAAGTAAAAGAGGATTTACTCTGTCTTTTGTTTTAAAAAAGACTTTTGGCATTAGTAAGTAAGTACAAAAGAGACATATTGCTCATAAATACATAAACCATTTTATAAATCATAAGCTTATAGGTCAGGCAAGATCCATGATAGGACCCCAAGATTCATAATAAATAATATGTAATTATAGTCATGTACCACAGTTATTTTAAACAGATGGTTTATACGTTCACATCTGTGTTGTTTTAAATTCAGTTTTTGTGCATAAACAAAAGAAAAGAGCACATATATTAGAGAATGGGTAGGAATTTCTTAAAAAATCATAGGGCACAAGGATGTTCTCCTGTGCAAATCTCTCTGACGTTAATGGAAACTATACATGCAGAGTTACCAGATAAGCTGCCATTCATTTTATAGAGAGCCAGAATGGTGTTGTGGTTTGAGTGTTGGACTACAACTCTGGAGACCAGGGTTTGAATACCTATTCAGCTATGAAACCCACTGGATGACCTTGGGCAAGTCATACTCTCTCAGCCCCAGGGGAAAGCAATGGCAAACCTCCTCTGAAGAAATCATGCCAAGAAAACCCCATGATAGGTCGCCGTAAGTCAGGAATGACTTGAAGGCACACAACACAGTCTGAACATTGTAATGAGCCGTTTCCCCCATTTTTAAAATTACCTTTATTTGTAAAGTGCCATAGGCTTTACATAGCACTTTACAAAGAAGAGAAATCAACAATCCAACCATAAGTCAGAAGGGACTTGAAGTCATACAACAGCAACAACACGTGAGAGAATTTCCTGGGAGATTCTGTGGGATGTTGTCTGTAGTAGAAAAATGGAATAGGATTTGTAGAAGAAATGAAACTGATGCATAATAACATTGCCACATATAAGGCATAAAAGGCTTGCCTATTATGTAAAACTAGAAAAAATGTATAATAATAATAATAATAATAATAATAATAATAATAATAATAATATAAGATGCAAGGTAGGTGGGAGAGGTCGGTGCACTGCAAGAACTATGCATATCTGGACTACTCATTTAGTAAGGCAGAAGCAAGGTTTGCAACTCATTCATCCCACTGTACAGCAGTTTTCCTTCCCTGTCGAAGGAAACAACAGTCATCCACTTATATGACAAAAAATAGGGCGTGCTTCAGGTTCAAACACTTCTCTAAATCCCAAATCTGATTTGGATAGATTCAGGTAATATATTTGAATCAAAGCAGGTTAAGTACAAATTTAAACACTCCAGAAGATTCATTAATACCAGAAAATTCATTCATACTTTGGATTCAGAGGAAGAGCGACACAGACAGTGTGTCTGCAGAAATTAATACATTTATGTCTTAGCTGTACTATCAAGAATAAAACAGGTTTGGAAAACGTGGAAGGGAGAGAAGGTAGTATAAAACGAATCTATATTCCCTATAGTGAATAGTTTTATTAGAGCTCTCCAATCATCAATGTTATGGCAGATAAATACTGGAGTGATATTTGTGCAGGATTCATCCAATGTGCAATGGTTGTCACTCACTTTTTTCTCCCAAGAGCAAGGGTACCAAAAGTGTTTTGGTACAGCCTGCAGAAACTAGGAAAATGTTTGCTGGAAATTGAAACTTTGTTCAAAAGTATTTTAAAAATGGTTGAAAAACATGATTCTTGAGGGTTGGGAAAGCTTGACGAGAAGAATTCTGTACTGCTAATACTTCACAGTTTTGGGATTATACTATGCAAAATTCACACATGATTTTTGTGGGATTTTGCACATAAAACATTTTCTGCACAAATGCTGTTTTATGTGCAAATGAAATGTGAATTTTGCACAGAATTAATCCTCAACTGTAGTATCTTCTGCACGGCATTTTTTTAAAAAAATCTTATTTCTGCAAAAAAATTGCAGAAAATGTTGCTTATTGTGTAAAAATCTATTACAAGAGAATTTTGTGCAGAGTAAGTCCCAAACTGAGAGCCAGTGTGGTGTAGTGGTTTGAGTGTTTGACTAGGACATTGAGAGACCAGGGTTTGAATCCTCGCTCAGCCATGGAAACCCAATGGAGAAGTCACATTCTCTTAACCTCAGAGGAAGGCAAGGGCAAACTCCCTCAGAACAAATTCTGCCAAGAAAATCCCATTTTAAGGTTGCTGTAAATCAGAAAGGATTTGAAGACATACAACACTCTTAGAAGTGGGTTATAGGATGCCAGAAAAAATTGAATTTCTGAATAATAATTCTAATCCAAGCCCAACTGCATAACTTTTTAATTGGTCTGAATCAAATCAGGCTGTTCTCCAAACTGCTGGACTACTGCCCAAACCAAATTTTATAGTTGGTGTACACATCTTTAAAAGAAAGGTGTATGCTCAAAGATACAATTGGATAGACGCTAAACCTTCCCCTTAATTCTGTGTACTGCTTTTTCTTATGGGAAAGCATTTTTCTTCTCCCCCAAGTGATCAGATCAATTTTAGCCACAGAAAATGGATAAAGGCCACATGCAGGCCTTTGGTGGTCCAATAGTATTTTTGTTGTTGTGTGCCTTCAAGACATTTCTGACTTATGGTGACCCTAAGGCAAACCTATCATGGGGTTATCTTGGCAAGTTTCTTCAGAGGGGGTGTGCCTTTGCCTTTCTCTGCGGCTCAGAGAGTGTAACATGTCCAAGGTCAATAAATAGGATTACTTGGCTGAGCCAGGATTCAAACCCAGGTCTCCAGAGTCCTAGTCCAATGCTCTAACCACTACACCATGCTGCTCCCACTAAAAAAAGAAGAAGAAGAAGGTAAGAGGAAACGGTTAGGGGGTAGCTTAAAAAACTCAGGCGCGTTAAAGACAGCCCAAAAGCGGGCGGTCTGGCACTGGCTCCATTAGCTGCGCCAAGAAGCCCCAGCGGCCAGACTGCGAGGCTTCCCGGCGCAGCTAAAAAGGACCACCGAAATGGCGCTCCTTTTTGGCCCCTGGAAGTGGCGCCACGAGCCGCACACTCGTGGCATCGCTTCCACCACGCCACGTCTGGACGTTGTACGTCCAAGACGTAAATATGGCAGCGCCCATGTGGACAGGCGCTGCCATTTAGTATGTGCTCCGCGCGTCCTAGGAAGAGGGAAAGTTAGGAAGGTGAGAACCTTCCTAACCCTAGCACGCCCCTTCCTAACCCTAGGACGCATGGAGCGCGTACTAAATGGTGGTGTGTAACCTGCCACAGTTTCTTTTAAACCCCTTTACAAGGCTATAAAATCAAGGAAAATCCCTATGATTTAACTTTGTAGATAGGAGGGATCTAGAAACCCCCATTCTGTTTCATTTCTTTGTGTGGTGGATTGTGGGGTGAAGCAGACTGGCAGCCTGGAGCAGCCCCAGCCCCAATCGGCTCCCGATCGGCCAGGGACTGTGGAGACCACACAGCCAGAAAGCAGGCCTCCACTGCAGTCCCAAATGGGCTGCCAGAAAGGAGAGCTTTTTCTGCGCTCCTTTTTCCAGCAGCTTTAGGCTGCCTTCGCAGGCCCTGGAGCAACATCTGGCCAACCCAGGGGCATGCGTCGTCTGTGTGCCACACCACCAAAGTGGCCAAAAGCTGCTCTTTTTTGCCCTTGTGCTTTGGGCCTGTGACACTACGATTAAAGAAAGGAAACAAACTATCTTTGTTAAAGACAATAGCCAAGAGATATGTAATATTTCAGTTTTTATTGGAAATAATCTCTTTTACCTATCACAAACTAGTTATTTGAAATTCACCTTGTTAGGGAAATAAAGTTTACATCAACTAATCCACAAGAAAAACAAACTAAAGAGAGGTTTGACTTCACAATATTTTATGTTTCGAATCCCATCTTACTCCAGAGCTTTGCCTATGTTTTGCCAGCCATCAAACAACTCAGTATATAGAAACCCCATTATAATGACAAATCATATCAATACTAAAAAATCCTTAACTCATATGGTACAGTAAAATAAAATGCCAACATGAAAAGAAAGGCTTTTTTTAAAGCAAAAAAAAACTATCTAAAATGTTTGGCAGAGACCTGGAATGGGACCAATTCCAAACCACAGTTTAGGTCAGCTGCCAAAATTTCTACAGGATTCCCTATTGCGTCTGAAAGAAAGAAAGAAAGAAAGGATAAACCACTCTAAGAACTGCTTTTTTCAACACACATGTGGCTTGGAACAGGAGCCGTGCTTTCTTTTGGGAATATAGGAATCATTCTTGAATAACCTGACTTGCTGTGCTTTGAGCTTAAAATTTGACTATCAAGTGCAGAGGGAAAATAGGTTGTACAGCTGGTGCAGATGGGAATCCTCAAGATGCCAATATCACTTCCAATGTTCTGTTCTAATAGGTTTTCTGGGGGGCGGGTTCTTTCCTCCTCCTCTTTATTTTAAAATATGTTTTCGACAACTGCGTATTGCATTCTCTGCGTCCATGCAATTTTTCTCATGCCTGGCCCACAGGCCTGTGAAGTCCTTCAACTCCACTGCCTCTTAGGTAGTTACAGACCCTCCTGTGTCTCCCCCCCCCCCAAAAAAAAACTATGCATCTTCACCTTCGTGGTCATTAATACCAACCCAATTCCAGCCAAATGGTAATTTCCCCAATCTTCACCTTTATATTTTTATTAGGCCTGCTAATACTAATATCTTGGTCCACATGCTAGGGGATTTCTTTACTATTGATGCTGCTTTTCTCTTCTGTTCTAAGTGTGTATCTGTTCTTGTGAGAATAAATATTTCTAAAAATCAAGTCTCTGTCTTAAATCCAATTGTTAGTCTTCACTAGATGGAATCTGTATAACATGTACAGAAGTTATATAAGTGTTGATTCACCACGTCCTATTGATTCATAAGGTCTCCGGATGGGACTAACAAAGCCATTGAGTCTTATGTTTTTGGATTTGCAAAAAGATTTACTTCCCCATTAAGGAAGTAGCCATTCCTTTTTATTAACAATCTGACAGTGTTACTGACAGTGTTCTTGAGTGACAGAGCAACAAAGTGGGTCCCTGGGAAAGAAAAGGTTAAGAACCACCAAACTAGTACACAAATCCACTCTCAAACATCTGATTAAATGACCACATAGATCCATATATTTACATGCATACACAGAGAAATGCATTTGTATATGTGAATGAGGGCATGCATCAACATCACATAAGCACAGGTCAAATAAGTCAGAATTACAAATATGAAACTGTATTTATAAGTATGTCTTCATATTGTTCAAATTTTCTGCACTGACCCTGCCCAGATGTAGATCTACCTGATGAAGCTCTGCCTCAAGTACTCTCACTACCTGAAGGTTTGTCGTGTGGCACAGAGAAACAGCACTTACTCAACTCAAAAAGGGGAAAAAGAGGATCCCAGCAATTATCGTCCAGTTAGTGTGACATCAATACCAGGAAAGATTCTGGAGCAGAACATTAAACAGAGAGTCTGTGAACATCTAGAAGGCAATTCCATAATCACAAAAAGTCAACATGGGTTTCAGAGAAAGAAGTCATGCCAGACAAATCTGATCTCTTTCTTTGATATAATTACCAGCTTGGTAGATGAAGGGAATGCTGTGGATATAGTATATCTTGATTTCAGTAAGGCCTTTGATAAGGTTCCCCATGACATTCTTGCAAACAAGCTTATAAAATGTGGGCTAGACAAGGTAACTGTTACATGGATTTGTAATTGGTTGACCGGCCGAACCCAAAGGGTGCTCAATAATGGCTCCTTTTCATCCTGGAGAGAAGTGACCAGTGGGGTCCCACAGGGGTCTATCCTGGGGCCAGTGTTGTTCAACATCTTTATCAATGACTTGGATGACAGAATTGGGGGCATATTCATCAAATCTGCAGATGACACCAAATTAGGAGGAATAGCTAATACTCCAGAGGACAGGATCAAAATTCAAAATGACCTGAATAGACTAGAAAGCTGGGCCAAAACTAACAAAATAAAATTCAACACAGAGAAATGTAAGGTACTTTACTTAGGGCAGGAAAATGAAATGAACAGATATAAGAGGGGTGACACATGGCTGAATGAAACTACATGTGAAAGGGATCTGGGAGTCCAAGTAGACCACAAGTTGAACATGAGTCAACAGTGCAACGCGGCAGCTAAAAAGGCCAATGCAATTTTAGGCTGCATCAATAAAAGTATAATGTCTAGATCAAGTGAAGTAATAGTGCCACTATATTCTGCTCTGGTCAGGCCCCACCTGGAATACTGTGTCCAGTTCTGGGCATCACAATTCAAAAAGGACATTGAGAAACTGGAGCGTGTCCAAAGGAGGGCGACTAAAATGGTGAAAGGTCTGGAAACCATGTCCTATGAGGAATGACTTAGGGAGCTGGGGATTTTTAGCCTGGAGAAGAGAAGGTTAAGGGGTGATACGCTAGACCTGTTTAAATACTTGAAGGGATGTCATATTGAGGAGGGAGCTTGCTTGTTTTCTGCTGCTCCAGAGACTGGGACCCGGAGCAATGGATGCAAGCTACAGGAAAAGAGATTCCACCTCAACATTAGGAGGAACTTCCTGACAGTAAGGGCTGTTTGATAGTGGAACACACTTCCTCGGAGAGTGATGGAGTCTCCTTCCTTGGAGGTCTTTAAACAGAGGCTGGATGGCCATCTGTCAGGGATGCTTTGATTGAGATTTCCTGCATGGCAGGGGGTCGGACTGGATGGCCTTTGTGGTTTATTCCAACTCTACTATTCTATGATTCTATATAAGAAGCCCACTTTGTCATAATATTGGACTCCTCTTGGTTCCAGTACCATATATCTTCGCCCCCCCCCTCCATTTTGCTCTTTCTCGTTCTCACAGTCATGCAAAGGCATACAGATTTTCACAGTGAATTTTCAGTCCCAACATATAATACCTTCCATGATTGAACACCCCCGCTGAAATCATCTGAAAAGGACTCCTGGGCCATTGTCAAAACAGGCCCTGAATCTTACAGACTGAAAGAACCACAGTGCCCAAAGCTGCAGGGCAGTGTTGATACTAAGAAAGGATGCTTGGTGTTACAGATCCGTCTGCACAGGAACTCCACCAACATCAATTACTCCCTTTGGTATTTGACTTTGACCCAACAGAGACATTAATAAAAGCAAAGGTTTTGCGTATAACACAAAAGACTTTACATGGAACTGCAAATTTTCATCCCTCCACCAACTTGTATAAGCAGTTCACACCAGTCCCTAAAGGCCAAACAATCACTTCCTGCAGTGTGCCTGATACTTAAACAAATTTTCTCCTCTGCACAGTTGCACATTTGAGTTTTCTTGTCAGCAGGGTATTGCCTCAATCCTAATAGAACCCATTCTCTTTCTTTCTCAGTCTGTGTATGAGAGTGAAAGAGAGTGATGGTTGCTGTCTGATGGGACAGGGGTCCATTAAATTATTTTGACTGAATCATTAAGTAGTCCATCTTTATTGTTTCTAGTATGTAAATTGAACTGAATTTCTGTGCTTCGGTGTGTGTGCAAACAAAGACACATGTGTACTGTATATCCTGGTCTTTAAACTAATTTCTATCATGGCATAAACACAGATGTGATCTCTGTCATGGACAGGTGAGTGTTGTTCCAGCACCAACAGTGTAGGTTGCTCACTAGTTAAGTGTGCATATTGCTCTTGCCACAACCCACTGCAGTCAGTACATGATGCAGCAAGGAGGAATCACTCCTGCCTATTTAACTAGGAGTCAGTTAATTGCAGTATAAACTCCTGGTACCCATTCGTTAAGCAGTTAATGCATCCTTCCCCTCTATTCCTCCTTTATCTTAGAGTCTGAAAAGAAACCAGCAATTGAGACAGCTTGGAAGAAAACTCAACTACTAAACTGTAAAGGAATCCAGTCCCACCTTAAGTAAAGTGTATTGGAGAAAACTATAAAAAGGAGAAAGGGAAAAGATACTGTAAGAACAATAAAAACAAAGCATAAGTGCTCACTTGCACTTATGCCAGGGTCATTCTGCTAGTACCAACTGCTAGGCCAAACAGTAAGGGACAACCAGTGCGGGACAATTATTTTTGTTTCCAATCAGTATGGTTCTGATATCTTAAGGCAATCTGTTGCCTAAGACAAGTGTAAATTGCACATATAAAGTAAAACAAGAGCAAAGAGGCAGTCAGTGCTGGAATTTACCTTGAGAATTTGAGAATTAGCAGATTAGAAAGTGAGGCATCTTAGATCATTTTAGCTACAATTTTGTGGATTTAAATGGTACTGAGATGTTCTGATATTCCAGTTAATTTTATAGAAAATTTTAAAATCTTAGGTTTCTCACATTGAGAAACTGGAGATGGAAGATCAGGAGTCAGAGTTTCTCCGTCAGGAAGAAAAAAACGACTTTGCTTTATGTTTTATGAATGCAACAGCTTTCTTGAGGTCTTGTACATATCAATGTAGATCAGTTTACTTTCACTTTGAAGATGAACATAAAGGTCCCTCCTCCCCCCAGTTAAAAAAATCTTTATAGGTATATAGAGTTATATGAATAAGCATGTTTCCTTGCATACAAAAAAAAGGATCTATGTTATAAATCTTGTGTGAGAAGTGAAGAGAAAGTAGTCTATTCCAGAAGAAACATGACAATCACATAAACACATATGCATTTGTTGCTACAGCACTAGTTATGTGCTTTCTGGGCCTATTCTTTCAGCACTTTTTTTAACTAGCAGTGGTAGTTACATGGGGGGGGGCTGTTGTAGGTCCTTCCAAAGTAGAGTTGAAAAAATATATAGAGACCTATAAAACCAGTTTGCCCACAGGCCTCTTTCTCTCTCTCGTACACACACACACACACACACACACTAATGCACACTTTTTCACTATCGTGGCTTCCTTTGAAAATTGAAATTTGTTGAGAATATTGAGAATTCTCTGATCTCAATATTCTCTAGTTTGTGAAGGTACCCAGAATCGGGATGACTGCTGAAGCATTTTAAAACTTCAGTGTAGGAATGCCCAAATCCTTCCCCTTCAAAATAAGAGAAACTTATAAATCCTAATAAAAACATCCAAAATTCAAATAATCAAACATCTGTAGAATTGTCTTCAAAACTGTACAACATAAAATAAAAATGATACCACTCCCAAGCAAATCTTAAATTCAATACATTCATTTTCACGTATACATTGCAAGAGACTAGTCCTACCAGTTGCACTATCATGTTATCCAGATGGAAGCTTTCCTAGGGCTCGTTCCCACCATTGCTGATCGGGTTAAATGTCCGTCATTCCAACTTCAAACCACTTCTGATCCTACTGTGCTCGGTTTCAATCGAAATGAAACGAGGCAAACGCAAATGAACTGTTCTTTCCTGACACTAGTTTTTTGGCAGTTCTTTTGAAAAGACCCGATGCCAAACCGTGTTCAACAAGTGAGAATGATGGGTTGGTTTCGCATTGGGGGGCTGGGCCGGCTCTTGCTAGTTTCTCTCAGCCAGCCCCGGTGCTCTTGTGCTGTTCTTGGAGGCAAAGCCATGGGGCACCATCTTGTGTGGCTCCTTTCCCACGGCACTCCCTTTGGGCTCAGCCAAGGCTGGCAGGTGGGGCAGTCTGTCTTTCTTTCTTTCATTCTTTCTTTCTTTCTTTCTTTCCTCCCTCCCTCCCTCCCTCCCTCCCTCCCTCCCTCCCTTCCTCCCCTCAAACTCATCAGAGTCCTTGGAGTGCAGCTTCACATTCTTTTCCAGCTCGGCCATGGAAACCCATTGGGTCCCCTGGGCAAATCACACTCTCTCAGACAGAAAGGATGAGAAGGAGGCAAAGGAGGGCCCAGGAGCACTCTGGCCAGACTTTCTGGTTGATGCTGCTGAGGGCAGGTCGGGACCAAGGGCCTGGAGAGGCCCGGATCAGGGCCTGGGAGCACTCTCACCTTCAGGTAGTGCTCTGGCCGGGCTCCCCAGTTGAAGCAGCTGAGGATGGGCCAGGACAAGGAGGAGGAGGAGACAGAGCGCCACTGCCACTGCTGCCATGGACGGCTAGGTGAGGGGTGCACTGGAGGCCAGCCCATCTGTAGGAGGTGGAAGAGGAGCTGTTGGAGCCCAAGCCTTCCCGCCATGTCACTACCCCTCCTCTATTGTTGTTCTTGTCGGCCTTCAAGTCTGTTGTGGGGTTTTCTTGGCAAGGTTTGTTCAGAAGGAGTTTGCCTTTTCTTTCCTTCTCCTCCTCTGCCCCTCTCCGTGGCAGCCGTTCTTGCTCTCGCCCCATCAAGTGTGAATGACAAAGGGGACTAAAAAGGGAGTAAAGAGCCCCATTCAATCACAAAATAACCCGGTTTCCACATTGGGTTATTTCATAGTGGGAATGAGCCCCTAGTATCACCATGGGGACACCAACCACTGGCCCTTGTCAAACATTGCTACTAGCACTATATAAATAAAGGTTAATAATAATAATAATAATAATAATAATAATAATAATAATAAAAAATCTCTGGATATTCGAGGGAGGGGTGTATCACATCTGTTACAGGAAAGAACCATCTGATTTTTCTCTTAAATATATACTAGAATCTCTCTAGTGTACTAATAGTTTATCAACAGAAGAAAATATTTCTATTTTCATATTTTATTGGACTGGTGTACTATTAGCACTGTGTGTTTCCCTAATGATTGTCTTTCTCCTCCCATCATGCATTCATCACAGCTGTCTTGATAGTGATTTTCTCCCAGTCTCACCCCCCCCCTGCTACTTCTACATATCAAAGGTCTGCTTAGATGGTCATTACACTGGAGATTTGGCCCATGACAAATATTACCTTGTTGGGCTTCCTTGTGGCCAGAGCCTGTACTAAAGCTCAGAACAAAGCGACCCTTGAAACTTTTCAGTTTCAAAAGGGTTTACAAAGCCCAGTGGGCCTCCCAGCTTATTTTGCAACAAGTCATATCCCATGAAGAAATTCACTTCTGTATAACACAAAAACAAAGTTAGATTAGAGAAAGAAAGAAAAAAAGAAAGAAAGCAAAATCCCCTGCTGATCTGTCTGGCCAGAATCATGTCTTCCACTGCTCATATCCTTTAAAGAAACGATCTTCAGAGTTATATGACCCTAATACATCACCAAAACTACAGTGTTCTCAAGATACTGTATTCTTAAGAATATGAGAGATGCCAGAAGAAGCAATGGAGTACACTTTTTTCTCTCCCTCTTCCATCTTTCTTTTTATGTGTGTTATTTACAGATTTAAACTAGGAGGGACAAGGCTTTTTAAAAAATGGTTGTTCATTTTGTCCTGGGCTTTATTTTTCCCCAAAAGTCTTCTGTTGTTCTGGCCCCCTTCTGACCTTGAAACACTAAAATGTTTTAGTGAGATATAAATAATTTCATAGGTTTATTCATAGGGAAAACATGTCAAGAAGGTTCTTTGTTGACTTTGCAGAAAACGTGAAAAGAACTTGAAGAGGAACAGCAAAATAAAAAAATTGTAGCCTAAAGAAAGTAGCGGCAATCTGTTTTCTATTACAAAATTATCTAAACAAGAGACTTAAGCCATTGCTGCTTTAATGTACTTGCAGCCAGAGTAGGGGTTGACCCTGGTTTAATTTTCTGCTGTGATCTTGCCTGTGCTATGTAGTAGCAAATATTACAAAAGAGAGAAAATAACCGTGACAGACCTGTGTAAACAAAGCTGTAAATGTGGTATGTCAGTTTTCCTGAAAAACCCACGATCCGTACAGGCCTGCCAAAGCTACCTTTAAAGGCAATATACTACAGCTTTTAAAGCTGACCTAATTTCCTAAATGCTTTAGGTCAGATCTATCACTTCGACACTGTTGTTTGGTTCTGAATAATTTTCATCTAAAACAATGCAAATTGTTTATTCTTTTCTAGCATATCCCAGCAAATGATGTTGGCAGTTTCAGTGAGCAAAATGAGATTTTCAAGGCAGGACTATCAGGTAAAGCAGAAACCTTTGCAAGATATGCTTTGCAAGCCTATTAAAATACCATAGACTCCTAACCCACAATCCCTGGACAGAATTCAAGGGGCCATAAGAAAGTCTGAAAATCCCCCTTCAATGTCCCTAACAGAGGTCAGTTTTAGAGCATCCCAACTTCAGTATGCTGTACAGAATTGTACTGCTGAACTTAAATCACAGCCTGAACAGAAGGCAATCTGAAGAGTGATGATATTTTTGCTTCTATGGCTTGACAATAATGAATTGAAGAATGCAGAAATCCGAGCTGGAATTAATTTGACTTTTGGAATTGGTCAGGAAATAGAACCCAAATCTCACCACTACTACCCATACTTGCAGATGATATAAAGTGTGTACCCATCTCCCATACATGCCTCACCAGATGCTTTTCAAAAAGCATCCTGCTGATAATACAGTCCTACATGTACCAAATAATGGACAATTCTCTGTGCCCTTTAACATTGGCAGCAGCTCTGTATATATACAGGGGCCCTTCAGATCTGCAGGGGTTCTGATGCAGGACCCTACGAACATGTCCATATTCACATCACCATACAATATGGAGCATGGCAATCCATAGTCGGTCAAATTTGCTGATCCAAGGTGATCCGAAGGGCCCTCTGTACTGGGTTAGTTTAATTTGTGTTGTTATCTGTGTCTGACACAATTTTAATTAATCCAGCTACCCAAGTAATGTAGAACCACAATTAATAATATCCCATTAACCAACTGTAAGAGAGAAACTGACAGACCAATGAAAAATTCCAGTACCACATCTCCTAATGAAGCTTTAAACTTAACATGCAAGGAAGGCAAAGTCTCAAATTCCAAAATGATGCAGAATCAGTAACATTTGAAAATCACTAATCTTGCAGGGGGACACCTTCTTTTATAATAGTCCATGCATATTGAGGTCCTTGTGTGTTGGTCGCCATCTGGAGGCACACTGACAATGTCCCTTGCAACTTCCACGCTTCTCCCTCTGGAACGAAGAGGCATGACTGACCGAAGGTGTCAGGGCAATGCCACTTAGAATTCGTAGCACACAATATTTATGTCCACAGAACTGGACCATTCAAGCTTGTTAGTATGTGTGTGTGTCCTGTCTTTCTGCAAGCACAGGACTCAGTATGACTTGTAGCAAATTAAAACAAAGTACAGCTAAAAAAAAGTACAAACGTTTTTAAAAATAAACAAACAATTCTATTTTTAGAAAATAAAGTTAAAATAGTTTAAAATACATTTAAAATATAATTAAAAAGATAAAAGCATATGTAAAAATAATATACAAATGTAGAGATACAGTATAAATGTAAGTTCACTGATCATTAACTGCTGTCAAGTCAACTTCGAACTTATGGCAACCCCATTAATGAGAGACTTCCAAGTCACCCTAACATCAACACTCTGCTCAGGTCTTGCAGACTCAGGTTTCCTCAACTGGGTCTATCCATCTTGAATATAATCTTCCTCTTTTCCTATAGCTGTCTAACTTACCAAGCATTATTGTCTTTTCTAGGGAGTTATGTCTTCTCATTATATGGCCAAAGTAATTCTCATGATATGGCCAAAGCCTCATTTTAGTCACCTTGGCTTCTACGAAGAGTGAAGGCTTGATTTGCTCTAGGAATTATTTATTTGTCTTTTTTTGCAGTCCATGGTATCTGGAGAACAATCCTTTAGCACCACATCTCAAATGAGATGATCTTCTCCTGTCAGCTTTCAGCTTTCACAATCATACATAGAAATGGGGAATACAGTGGCATGGACAATACTACAGTCGTCCCTCCGCATTTGCGGCTTTGGCTCTTGCGATTTTGATATTCACGAGGTCAAGCCACCATGTGCGCAATCACTCCTCCTCCTCCTCCCTCCTGGGCTTTTCACCTGGGAGGAAAAAGCACAGGAGAGCGCAGCCGGGAAGGATGCACATGCCAATCCCGCTCCTATCAGTGACTTCTGCAGGCACAAATCTGCCCGGAAAAGGGGAGAGGATGGATCCACCCCACAAGCCTCTTTCCCAGGGACATGGCTGCATGTCTTCCCTGGCACCCATCCACCCGGGAAAAAGGATTGGGTGGGGTGGATCCATGCCCCCCCCAAAACCCTTGCCCTAGCAGATAGGTGCCTGGGGAAAGACAGGCATCCATCCACCTGGGAAAGGGGCAGGGAACCAATCAAAGGGACGCGGGCAGGGGAAGACGAGGAGCATTCACTCCTGCTCCTGTTCCCTGCCCCCCCCTTTTACTGGGTTTCTTATGGAGGGGGAGCTGGCAGCTAGTAGGGTGCAGGGAAGAGGGACAGGTGTGTACCTGTCCCTCTTCCTCCCATCTTCCTGTCCCTTTCAATGGCTGCCAGGTGGGGGTGAGCTATTTGTGATTTTTCCATTCACAGGAATCTTCTGTCCCACCCTCTTGTCCCTTTACATGGCTGCCAGGTGGGAGTGGGAGTGGGTTAGTTGTGATTTATCCACATTTGTGGGGGTCTTCTGCCCCTAACCCCCGCAAATGTGGATATACAACTGTAATTTTAGTATTCAATGATATATCATTACACTTCAGGAAGTTGTCTAGTTCTTTCATGGCTGCCCTTCCAAGTCCAAGGGCGCTTCTACACTGAGCAAAAAAAATGGCTTCACTTTGCATTTTTCTGGTGCTCAAGGATGCCCACATTGACCCAGTTAAGTCCACACTCACAAAGCACTTTCAAGCCACATTGGCACAACCTGGCGCACATTTTCCGCTGAGAACTCACTGTTGTTCCTCTTCACAGCATGCATCAACTTAGTAGCCAATTACAATCTATAAAGCACAGGTGGATTTTCTTCTAACATTCTTTGATGCACTCCATTATCCAATATATGTTTTCAGTATGATCTCTGGTGCCTTTTCCTTTCCTGAACTCTGCTTGGACATCTGGTTTCTCACTCCAGATATGATATAAGTCTTTGTTGTAGATGTTTGAGCAACACGTCACTTGCTTGGGAGATTAAGGCAATGGTCCCGTGGTTACTACAATCCCTGGTGTCCCTTTTCTTGGCGATTGGGATGCCTATAGAGCATTTTCAATCCATGGGTCATTGTTTTGTTTTCCATATTTGTTGACATTTGGTTCGATCTAGAGGTTCTAGCTAAAGCACCCCCTCCCCAAAAAATCGGAAGATGGTTCAACTAGATTTTGTGTATATAGTGGAGATTCCAACATAATTCTAGATCTAGACTAGCAGAAAGTTCCACCTACCCCACAATGGATACAATTTCAATTATATTAAAATGTTTAGTTTTTAATTTTTCAGGGGCTGACTAGAAGCAGAACATATGAGGTTCATTCCATAGCGTATCAGCTCATCCCATTAGTGAGCAGATACACACATGAACAGTTTTGCAACCTGTAATGGATTTACTTATGGTAATAAATCTCTTCTGTTACATCTGAAATAAATAATGCATTTTTGAAAAATCTTAACCAGAATCACTTTGAGAAAGCAGGTCCCTTTCTCTTTCTGCATTCAAGCACACAAAGTAGATTAAGGAAACAGCAACATTTAGCATCCTCAACAAATGTTCACTAGAAGCAATTCAACCACGTAGTGTGCTTTCTTTGTCACTTTCCTCCCTCCACTGGCTCTGATGGATGCCACAAAAATGCTTGCTCCTAACAAGCGAACAGGGCTGACATCACACACAAAGTGGCAGAGTGAAAAGGCTACATGTACAGCCCATCTGTCATTTTGATAAAGTGACTTCTGGTCACCAGTGGGACACTCTAAAAGACATCTGCAGGGCTGGTGTCGACCACCAGCAATTCTTACGAGCCTGAAAGGAGCCCTGGGAGAATTGAAATGCAACCTGCTTCAAAACTGGCCCTTGCAATTACACCTCGTGATGGCTATAAAAGCTGTGTGATATATCAAGTGCCATTAGAATCTTTGCTAAGGGGTTACTTTTCCATAGGTAGTGACAGCAGATAGTATCTTGTTAATCCAACTAATCTTCCTCAAATGCCAGGAAACGGGATTATGCATGGTTGAAAAAATCCACACAGGACAAAAGCCAGGTACAGATGTTTTTTTTCTGTTTGAAATGCCATATCCATTTGAACAGTTTGCATTCAAAATGGAATGTGTAAAAGCAGGAATTCTCTGATAACTTCCAAGAGTGAACAAAATAGGATAAATATGCAAGTAGGCATGTACAGTTCGCTATTGCTGAATGTCTTTAAAGTGCTTTCTCTTTTTTTTAAAAAAATGTGCCAATAATCCTATTCACGGTGCAGCTTAGACCCCTGTGGTATTTGGGGGATAAGGGGGTCAGCTGTGAATTTAACTGCTACAGTCTCATGCCTTCTGAAATCTGAAGGTGGAAATATTTTCCAAGCTGTCCAAAAATCACAGAACAAAGTGTGTGTGTTTCTGAAAGAGTTCTGGAATCTTAGGCAGGTGCTGCTGTAGGCAGAGAGGAAAGTAACTTAAAACTAAGCACTGTAATCAGATGGCTTCACTGAGGCATAGGTGAGGGAAGCTGTACATGATTTGCATGCAAAGGTTCATTCCTTGGCCATCCTGGATGTGCTGGAAAAAATTAGAAGAGCAACACCCAGTCACAGACTGGGCAGTACTGAGCTAAATGGACTAACAGAATAATTCAGTATAAGATTATTTCCTATTTCCATTGGTGGTGAAACCACCACCACAAGCCCCTTTGCACAGTATGGATATCTGCTCCATAATGGAGAAATTCTAGTTTGGGTCTTTAAATGGGGTGGTGATACTCAAATAATGAATCTCAAAATTTTTAAAACTCATTTTTATTGCATCAGTACAGAAAATCTAATTTCATGGTAACTGAGAGTTAGAGCTTTGTCGCATTCAGGTTAGAACGGCCCTTAAGCGTTCTTAAGGGGACCGTTCTGGGGACGGGAGGCAGCGGGGAATGATGTATTCTAGAGGGCAGATTTTCGAGAACGCTTGAAAAAGTGTTCCCGAAAAACGACCCTGGGGAACGCTCCCAGAATGGAAGGGGAACGCTCGGTGGCGGCAGCATTCTCGCTGTGCGATATACAGCGTTCCCTGCCACCTCCCGTCCCCAGAATGGTCCCTTTAAGAATGCTAAAGGGCGGTTCTAACCTGAATGCGATAATCTCCTTAATACCAATAAAGTCTCGGAAAAGATCTGCCTATGCAGCTAAATCATAGAAACAACTGTTGATTTACAGGTTTAAGGAATCAATGGCTTGGATCCAAAGTAGCACAAGGCTGATTCTACTCATTTACAAGAAGGTTTTCCACTCCTCCCCTGCCACCAGGAGGCAACACTTCTCAATACTTTCAACTCCAGAATGTTGAAGCACCCTTTTCTTGGCTTTATCTGAAGTATGAAAGTTTTTGGGACTAAACAGACTGGCTTCAAGCACCACCATGGGGGTGTGGCATTTGGACAACGCATGCCCCCATGTCGCCCTCATGCCAGGGGGCGGTGTCACGGCACTCCTTTGGTGCAATATTTATATGCCACATGCCAAAATGAGCACCAAAAAGTGCTGCGGTGACGGCAAAGACACCTTTTGGACAGCTCTAAAAGGAGCAGCATTTTGCTGCCTCTTTTTGAGCTGGCAAACTGCCGGATTGGAGCCGCAGCGTGCGGTCCTGACCTGGCGTTGAAAGGGGAGATGGGACACTGCTCTTTTGGGGCCGTCTGTTTTGCCCTGTAGTTTTTGAAGATTTCCCTTGCACCCGGGAGGGGAATTAAGTCAATCAATGAAAGGGAGGAACATATGAGCAATGAAATTTTGTTGACAACTGAATTTTCAGCTAGCTAGATCTCTGATCTGATCGTTCAAGGCTCTTCTAAGATAAAAAGCAACTAAGAGAAGTGAAACCATTCAGTGGACAGAGTCAGTATTTTAATGATTTTATAATATACACACTAAGACAGTGACAGTTTGGATAGTCTTGACAAGCAAAACACTTAATAGAAAGTTACTTTATTTTTATAACTCCCTTTCAAGTTTAGCCATGAATTCTTTAAAGTAGGCACCTCAAAAATTCAATATTAAACATTATAGAGAACAAAAAAATAAAACGGTCCTCTCATTTTAGGGGGGAAAATGACTGTTTTTATATAGCAACATCAGGAGAACACCAGATATCCTGCAACTGAACTGCAAGATCGTAATGTTTAAAAAGTCTATTAGCAACTCAGTAGAAGAGACTTGAAAGCTTATAAAGGACTATGCACAGGTAACAGTATGCTTTTAAAACTGAATTTTGATATTGAACTTTATTTTTAACAACACTGCACTTATTGGCTCTATATGTATGTGGGTAGCACAGATCAAGACCCATTTTACATATAAAGCAGAAACATTCCAGAGACATTTGCAATCTATATTACATTTTCCCATTTAGTTTATAGCATTTGGTGGGGCACACTTTGCAATTTTAATTATTTATTCATTTTAACTATGCATTTTTGTATTCACATTTCTGGAGCCTTAATTATGCCAAAGTAAAGCCTTTGACTCTTTACAAGTGGTTCTAGTTGAAGCTCTTAAGAAACCTACAATTAGTTCCCTTATGGCAGAGGAAGTCAAAATCTGTAAGCAATCCACATATTGCATTATCTCTCACTGTGGCAGATTCAATTTAAGATGTATTGAAACATTAGATTACTCATAATCTACCAAAAAAAAGTAGTATCTTCATGTATCACATCTACCATTGCTTGGAAAAAGAAGTGGTTCTATGAAGACCCCACTTCACATGCAAATGAATTGCCACTTGGAAGGAAGTGAGGCAGAGAATTTGTGGGAGCAGAAGACCTCTGTCTGACTTGTGTTTTTCAACTGGTACATTCTCAACCTGATCGGATGATTTTAAATACTAATTTGAAGGAAACCATTTCAGGTGTTATCCATTGCCCTATAGGGCATCACCATTACCATCTACTTAACCTGTCCACAAAACTGCTAGGAAATACATATCCAGAATTTTTAACTCTCCAGTGGGCCCTTGGTATCCACTGGGGTTTAGTTCCTGGACACCCACCACCACCACCACCATGGATACCAAAATCTATGGATGCTCAAGTTCCATTAAATATAATGGCTTCATAAAACGGCCTCCCTTGGCAAAATCAAGGTTTCCTTATTAGAACTTATTTTAATTTATTTTATTTAATATTTTCAAGCCATGACTAGTTGAATCCATGAATAAAAATATCCAGGGATACAGAGGGCCAACTGTACTTTTGTTTTATATTTAAACAAAGAGTGAAACCCTAGTCCTAACCCCTAGGGCCATGACAGGATGAGGTTTAGCAGATCATATCACAAGATTGATAAAAGAGCAGTGAGTGGTCCCTGTAGGGCTAATGGAGGGAGAAATTCAAGGTGGTTGATCAAGAATGAAATATGAGTGTTTGGAGATTATAAGTATCTGTGTTAAAGTCTTCCATTGACCATTGGCTACAAGGAATAACACAACCACAGGCATGATCCACATGACACCCAAAAGCTGATGCTGTTAAAATACTTATACAGTATTTCCAGAGCAGGAGATATTTTACAGAGATAAATAGAGAGAGCAATGTATAAAAACTGGGTGGCATCATTACTACATACAATAGATAGATAGATAGACAGACAGACAGACCACAAATAAGCTAAAGCTAAACATGTTGTATACCAAAAGCAACCTCTCTGAGCTGGAGCACATTATATATATGGCCATGATTATGTTTTAAACCTGTTTGTTTTGTTTAAGAAAAGCAAGTGTCAGCACCTTTTTACATCTGAGCAGAAAACAGGCAGGCGGGAGGGTGGCTCAGTCCTTTTCCTTCCTACCATACTGTATGCTCACTGAGAATCATTTCCCAGCTACTTTCCTGTCCACAGGGAGCAAAGGGAAAGGGTTTCTTCTTGTACTTTTTTTCCCTTCAGAGAGCAAACCAGTGGAGCTCATGTAGGGATGTAACTCTTCACTTATTTTATTCTTACACATGAGAACAATACATACACACAAAAATATTTTATGCTGCTGGGTGTGATTATTAAAGCATTTGTGCATTTTCCCTTTTTTCTATTTGGAATTTGGCATTTTGTGTGTGTGTGTGTGTATGTGTGTGTATGTGTGTGAAAATGTCTTGCAGACATCTATGTTACCCTAGCACCAGGCAGATACCAAAGTATTGTCCACTTTTCACACAAGAACTAGCACAACTGTGATTGATCATAGCAATTGCAACACCTCCTGCTCAACGCTATTCCAGGCTTTCCATTTTTATTACCAGAGTCTGTCATGATAACTACTCCAGCCAATCTCTGCTATGCCAATATGGATGAGTTGTGAATCATCCCCTAAGAATTGCTGCATTATAAAGTTGATTATAAGAGAACTCTTTGAGTCTGGGTTCATACTTGCACTACAGTTATGTAGCTGAAGATCCTGGGCAGAAGTTGCAACTCACTTATAATGCTGTAGGGAATCCATCCTCATGAATAAAATGATAGGGAGCATTTACATTCTTGGTTTATTTATCTATGCATCCCTGTCATCATTACTGTTCACTTATAGAGATATTTAATTGCCAAACCAAAGTTCTTTGACCTTATCAAAATCCTGTCAAATTCCTGCCAGCAGGGTGGAAGGAAGGGAGGCACAACATACATTATTCTCTTCCTCCCATTTCTGCTGCTGTTCTTGTTCTTTTAAATAATGGGAGGGCTAGTCTAAATGATCCCTCACGAAGGAGGAATGGCAGCAGGCAAGGCACACTTTGGGCATCGTGTGTCCAGAGCTTCTTTCATCTACCCATATCATACCCCTTATGTGCCCACTTTTCACCTCTCCCAATATCAAGGGATGTGATCCTGAAGGTATTTCTGTGGGGACAGAGAGCAAGCATTGGAAACTGGGTCTGGTCAGTTGAGGTTGGAGAGTCTCAAGAACCAGTGGTTTACAGTGTGTGTCATTTATGTGCTGGTAAATCAGGTAACTGAAAAACATATCTCCACTGCCCTTCTGTCCTAGATGTGGTTTATGTTTCAAGTACATTTTGTACATTTTAAGGCACTTAAAACAACCCACATATGGTAATGTTTCTTCTCTAAGTTGTACTTCCCAGATTCTAGTATGAGGCAAGTGAAGATTACTGATAATTACTATGCAGGAGCAAAAAGAAGAAAATTGATTATACTTTACAGTTATAAAGACATTTAAACTGAGAAACGATTCAGTTTAGTTAGTTGCATTTGAATGATGTATTATTGAAATTATATTGAATAAAAGGGGGTAGGAAAGTACTGTTTGATGATTTTATTTTAATATGCACTATGCCACAACATTTCATCTGGGCCACATTATATCTTGACACAACAAAAATTGGATCCTGATGTACTAAAACATTGCCATATTCACCAAAGACATATGCCATAGTCCATACTGGGCATCACTCGCAAGTGGAGTTTCGTGCAAAAGAAAGCTTCTTCTTTTTTTGCAGGTTTTACCAATACTTAAGAGTATTTAAGAGTACAAGGATAATTTGGGGATTATTTTTGGGGGAGTCGGCTGTGTTTATTTTTATTTTTATTTGACATCTAATGTAAGGAATGCTAGATTTCCTTCATTATAACTCTTGGTTCTCTAGAGCTGGGGGAACACAAGGTCCTCTAATGTTGAGTTGCACATAAGTTTTATAACTTCAAGGTCAAATTCTATATGGCACATTTGGATGTAGAAATGGAAATTTAAACTACAGAATGATGTTTCATGCTGAATAAAACTCATGCCAAGCAAAGCTCCGATTTCTTGTTTCCTGAGTGCCTGTCTCCCAACTTCTCTCATGTTTCCAATGCCAGGTTTCACTTTTTGGCTCGCAGTGGTTTCCTTCTGTTCTACATTTAGGTGATAAAAGGTTGGGAACTACAATTACCGCTGCTCAGGTATACTTGGCAGGCTTAAAGCTGTGGGAGTGGAGGGAGTGGAAATTGGTATGGATGTCATTTGTTAAGGTCCTCTGGCTTTCCTCAACAGTTTCTTCATATGTGCTTCTCCAAGAAACTACAACAAAAATGTGCAAAGATAAAAACTCATCTCCCTATTTCAAAGTCCTGATTCAGTAAAAAGCTGTTTTATTAGGAGACAAATGAGAAATCACAATGATTGACTTTTGAATATTTATGGCTGTTTCTATAGGATGTGGTGAGGGGACATGACAGCAATGCCAAATCTCCCACATTTGAAAGTTAATTAAGTTCTCTTTGCAGTAAGAAATCTGTGTTTCAGCTAGACTACTCCAATCTGCATGGCAGTTGGAGATATAAATGACCAAAAACACTTCTATATATTCTTCTCCTTGGCATTTATTATGGTTATGATTATGATTATTATAGTTTATTTTTATAGCGCTGTAAATGTACACAGCACTCTACATAAAAATGATCAAACCAATAAAAATGAAACCTGCCAATGGCATACAAGCTACAAAATACGTATAAAACAATAGGTAATAATATAAAATAGACTTGGTTAAAATAAGCAGGCAACAATTAAAAACAATGTCAACTATCCATTCAAAAATCAGATAGATAATCACACAATGCCTGGGAATGCTTCCTTGAAAAAGACAGTCTTCAACTCAGATTTAAAGGTGGTCAAAGAAGTGATGACCCATGTCCATGGAGGAAGAAGGTTCCAGGAGTGAGGGGCATTTAGTTTTCAATGTAGACTTGTTTATTTATTTAGTATCAATTATTCCCTGTGATTGAATCAATACAACTTCCACACCAGTTTACCACCTCAATGACAGCTATGTCTTTGCCTGGAAGGTCTAGCAGAGGAAATGATTGGATTCCTTATAACTCAATGATGTGACTCATCCTCTGGTATTTCTTACTCTACTCTAACCATCCAAACTCACTGGTGGGTCTGTTACATTGCTTGCTCCTTCCCTGACTTCTATCTCTCTATCACCAGATTTATTCTTATGAACATCCTATACCACCTAGAATGGCAGGAGCCCAGACTAAAGTTTATTTGAAATGTGCCATTAGAATATACTGATGGATAAGGTCATATCAGTAGAAATATGTTTGCTCATTGTGCAACAATTAACTAATTAATTAAATAAAGGTTAATAATAATAATAATAATAATAATAATAATAATAATAATAATAATAATAAATCCCTAAACAGGATCCAAGGTAACTCACAGATATTTTAAAAACAGGGTACAGTTTTAAAAAACGATTCATATAAAACTTAAAAAAAGTTACTGATTGTTCAGTTCAAAAACACAAAGTTAAAACAAAGTAATACACAATTTAAAAACACTAAAAAGAATAAAAACATTAAAAAGATAAAAACAGATAAAAACAACCCCAAATACAAATGTGCAAGCATACACCTTTTATGCCATCAAAAATCTTTGTGTTGAAAGAGACTGCTGTTCACCTGTTTTAAATGAATTTGTACACTAGTTGCCACCTTTCCAGTGGAAGTAGCATGCTGCAGGTTTACCCCTCTGGCTTTATTCTAAAACCAAAAACCCCAAGGCAGCTTATGGGAAGGTTATTCTTAGATCCCAGCTGCCATCTGGTAAGTTTTTATATTGACAATGACACATGCAATGAAATTATATGGTTCTTCCCACTACCACCCAAGCTGCAGCCCTCATGGCCATAATCATATCCCAACACTTAAAAACTAAAGAAAAAAAAATAGTAATAATTCAGACTAGGCTGATTTTGTGGAAAGTTCTCAAGTGTTTTTAATGTTGCAATTATGCATAGGATCTCATTATACCTCTTTCTGCTACATCTAGACACAAATTGCCACACATCAAACAGTGAGAAATATGGATGCAAGAGTCAGCACTAACGGCCCCTCTGTACCAAAACGCTCATGCTCCCACTGGCCTCGCATCATCCTGCATTAGCCCAGGCTGAGGTCAGCCAATCTGGACACTGATCCAGCAGTTCTGGACCTATCTTAGCGTAAAGGGGCCTTAGCCTGTGGCAACAACCAGCACACTGCATAGTCCTGCTTACCCATTACCTGCTTCTGCTGTTGCATCTCCTCTGAAGGCCCCTGTCACAGCCTGTGATATCAGAAGGGGCACCTGGCTACGTGGGTTTAGCCTGCCACCTCATTTCCACCTTTACACGCTGCAACAGGGATCTTCTGAGAAGAGGCAATGGTGGAGGCAGGTAAGGGTACAAAGTGGCAGAGGCTCCATGGCATGGCAACAGATGGGCATGTATAAACACCTGCCTGCCGCCACAGCAGCCCAGGGACTAACATGGGTCAGAACCAGGAGCAGGATAGGACACATTTGGCCTGTGCTATCCTGCCCATCTTCTTAGGCTCTGGGTCTCCATTCAAGTGTCCAAATGTGTGGTTTAACTATCATATATACTCGTCTCGTCTATAAGTCTAAAATTTTATGCCCAAAACTTGACCTCAAAATCCTAGGTTGACTTATTTATGGGTCAGTATGGTAATGTGATAGCAGCTCTTTCAGATTTCCTCATGCAGTTTCTTTCTGTCCTGAGCTTTGGTTATTGATTGATTCCTGTTTGTTTAACAGTCCCTCTCCCACCTGCATGGTTCGCTGTTTCGGGAGTGAAAGCTGAAACACTGAAGCCTCGTATTGATTGCTCCTTCCCTTTGGCTGCTCGCATACCCACATCAAAGGAGCCTCCAAGTTTTACACTCAACCCCAAAACTTTCAAATCCCTTTCAGATACACCCACAGTCTTTGGAGATCTGCTTCCCTTTTTTTAAAAGCCTTCAAATCTAAAAGCCTATCTGAATTTTCAAAAAAGTCTTTGCCTACCAACTGAAGCAAGAAGCAAATCTCCCACATTTGAGTCTATAGACAGCCACTGGCAGAAGGCAGAAGACTCTCTCTTGTGTTTCCACCACCATATCTGTGAAGGTGGTGGGTTTGAGAGAAGGGCCTTTACTGTGTATCTCAGTGTTCTGGCAGGCTCATACAGGGAGATACAGTCTGTTAAATAGCCTGGACCTAATTCATATAGGGCTTCATAGTTTATGACCAGCACTTTGAATGGTGTCTGGAAACAGTGGTGTTGTTGAGGTGTTGTATGATCCCTATAGAAAGCCCAGCTAACACTCCAGCTGAAGCTATATGTACCAAATCAAATTTCCAAACAGTCTTTAAGGCAGCAGCATGTCAAACAAATTACAGTAATCTGAATGGGATACAAGCAGGGTATGTGTCACCATGGCAAGGTCAGGTATAGCCAGGAAGAAGCACAGTTGGTGCACAAGCTCTGAGTGTGCAAAAGGACTTCTGACCACTGCAGGAGCTTTTCCTTTTATATACAGTCACCCCTCCATTTTCGTGGACAGGCAGACAGCAAACAGACAGGGGGAAATGGGGCACATGCAGCCATTCAAGCCAAGGGGGGCTTGAATACCAGCGATTTTCCATTTTAGCGGTGGGAAGGGGGTCCGAAACGGATCCCCCAGTGAAAATGGAGGGGCTACTGTATTATGAACAAGAAATCAATTTAAAAGAAAAACAAATCCTGTATTTTTGGGTCGGACCCCTCATAAAGTGCATTATTTAATTTATTACGTGGGTATATGTTAATGTTACAGAGAACACATTGTTAAGTTAACTGGATCATTGGTATTTAGGTAGACCACAAACTTGTTAATAGCTACTTTCTGGTTGTCCCTTATCATGTCTGCAGTAATGTGCAGGAGAAGGCTCCTGCTGTTTGTGGTCAATGGTGGCAAGAGCAAAATGGGAACACAGAACTGAGGAAGTGGGCAAGTCACATCTGGACAAAGTTGAGTGAAGGGGTGGAGTTTAGCAGAAGAGAGTGCAAGTTTGTATAGGCATTAAAGAAAGGCCCAGATTTTAACAGAAGTAACAGAAACTAGAGAAATAACTGATGGAGCAGCCAGATTTCAGAAGGTTGTACCCTTCCTTTTGTCTTTAAAAGTCGAGCATGGGACCTAAACAATTCCTGTAAGAATTTTAGCATTACTGCTGTGTTCTGAAAGCAAGACATTTAGGTTTTGCATTGCTATACTGTTGCTAGACATAGATTCGTGTTTGGCTAAAACATATTTTAAAGGGGAATAACTGCAGATCACATAGCAGAAACCAGAGGGAAAGTAATCTTTATGTCATGCATTTATATGAAGAATAGGGTGACCTAGCTAAAGAAAGCTTCTGGTTTCACTAACTCCTAGTTTTAAAGTATAGTTGCGCAACCAGAAGAACATACTCACTTTTCCTACAACCCAGTAGGAGAAGGGAGAACCATGTCTGCAGTTGCAAGTATCCATACATGCACTGAGTACTTTCTGTCTCTGCATTTTTGTAAGAGATTAGGCAAATGACACCTCTCTGCACCTACCATTCCTTGTTCAACACAGAGTTCACGTGAGACTCCATTCACTAATGTTTGCCGACTAGCTTGAAGTGCTTGGCTGGAAAGTACTGCTAAAGTACAAATCACTGCCCTTACAAAAGTTCATATTGAAGGAATTGTACAAATATACACTTCCTGCCCTTCAGCAGGAGAGACATACAATACAATTCACACAATCATTTTCTACAGAGAAAAGTCAACACCAGCCAAGTTGTTTTAAGTGATTTTTGGATTTAGGAAAAGAAAAAAGTAAAACAAAGTTTTTCCAGCTTAAATTTATTTTTCATTAAAAGCACATTCACAGCCAAAAACATTTGACATTTTGGAATGATGGACTACCTGCAGCTTAACAAAGAATTTAAGCCAATAACCTTTGGCAGTAAATATATCCCACACTTTCAGGTGTGTAAACTCTCATGCACAGGTATGTTCCAGTCTAGATGAGATGCAGGCAGTGTGGTCCATGGGCTGCATGTGGCCCCAAGGCTATTTTTGTGACCCTAGAGTCTCCAAGGAGGTTTTTTTTTAAGGCAAGTTTTTTTTTAAAAAAATTGCCCTTAAACTTCCTCAAGTGTGGTAGAATTCAGAGACAAGGGCCTGTTACAGACTGCCAAAATAAAGCTGCTTCGGGTCTCTTTGGAGGTATGCTATTTAAAAGACGCATGGGTCCTAAGAGTCCGGAGGTCACGCCAAAGCCACACTCCATTCCTAAACACTGGAGGGCAGCTTTGGTGCAGCTTCCGGATTCTTAGGATACATGCATCATTTAAACAGCATACCTCCAAAGAGACCCAAAGCAGCTTTATTTTGGCAGTCTGTAACAGGCCATAGATGTGTTAGTCTGGATCAACATAGAAGGGGATCTTGTAGCACCTTTGAGATTAACTGAGAGGAAAATGTTGGTAGCATAAGATTTCGCAGACTTAAATCTACGTCCTCAGATGAATGGACTTAAGTGTCTAAGAACAAGTGTTTATAGGATAAGCAAGTTGTATGTATGAACAGCAATAGAAATGCAAAACATGTGTGTATGGTGATAAGGTTACAAGTTCAGTTTTAACAAAAGTCACTGGGAGATAGAGACAGGAGGAAAGATGTTGCCTAAAGCCAAGATGATTGGATAACCATATGAACAGTGGAGGGAGTTGCTGAACTTGTACCAAACTCGGAAGCTTCAGTTAGTACAAAATATGGCAGCCAGATTGGTCACCGGTGCTTCCAGGTTTGACCATGTAACACCTATTCTGAAAGATCTGCACTGGCTGCCTATTTGCTTCCGAGCACAATACAAGGTGTTGGTTATTACCTATAAAGCCCTACATGGCTTGGGCCCGAGTTACTTGAGGGACTGCATCTCCCCATATAATCCGCCCCACACACTCAGAACAACTGGGAAGAACTTGCTGGAAATTCCACCTTCTAAATATGTTATTACATCCCAGATGGCCTTCTCAGTAGCGGCCCCACAAACCTGGAATAGTCTCCCCGAGGAGCTCCGTCTGATCATCCCCCTGGAAACATTTAAAAAGAGGCTTAAAACCTTCCGCTTATGTAAAGCCTTCCCCTCTGGAAAATGAAGTTATGTACTTGATCCCATCGACTCTCTGCCTCACCCTACTCAATGATTGTTTTTATATCTGTATATTGTACATTGTGTTATTGGGTTTTAACTATGTTATGATATGTTTGTAATTGGTTTTAATTCTATGTAAACTGCTTTGATCTTTTGGAAAAGTGGTATATAAATAAA